>NW_025814099.1:0-43217 GCF_018902025.1 Drosophila willistoni | reverse complement strand
GTATATTGTACTGTAGAATCTTCATATGTCTATTATAATAAGATGTTGAGTGTAAGGTACTAAGTAAGGATTAAGATTTGAATTTAATTAAGTTGGTTTATTTGTATAATATCTATTTTTGTGTTAGTTTGTGCGATTCTATCTCTTAGTGTCTCTAAAAATTTATAGTGGACTGAATTTAGTTGAATGTTTGGATTAGTTATAAATGAGGATATGTCTATAGCCAGCTGTGATAAGCCTTCTTTTGCCATTTCAAGCGCAGAGGGGCTGTCAGTAGACTGATTAGATTGGGATGTAATGGTTGGGGGTGTTGGTTTAAATGTGTTGTTTGCATGTGTGTTAAAGTATTTCTCATTTAAAGTAATTTTGTGTTCATTTAGAGTCGCTTTCCAGGTACTCATTGTTTCAGAAAAGTTTCTCTCTTCATTTCGTCTGTTTTGCATGTTTCTTAATGTTTTATTATATGGGATGTGAGCGTGTAGTTGTTCTGTTGATAATTTTGTGTTGTTCTGCAGAGTTGGGGTTGTAGATGTCTTTTGCCATGTTGGAATGGGAAATTGTATTGTATCATTAGTATCTATCGTATTTTGTCTTTGGAAAAGAGCTGGATATCTAATTTTTACCTCATTTCTGGATAGACTCTCCATTGTCATACATTTCTGTATGGCAAAGGCTCTCTTGCGAGCGGGGCAGTCGATTGAGGTAGCTGGGTGATTTTCTTTGCAATTGATACAAATAGTTTGTGTGCAGGTTTTTTCTTTATCATGTGACAGGGAGCATTTGTTGTACTTTGGTCTAACTGTTTGCAGTGTTGCGCAAAGTGATTAAATCTGAAGCATCTGTAGCATTGATTAAAAGGTACAAAGGACTTACTGGAACTTTTGAGTATAGGAAAGTTATTTCTGTTGGTATTTGAGATCCTTTAAAAACTATTTTAACTCTAGATGTTGCAATTAGATTGTCCTCCTTTCTACGCACACGAATAATATCGTGTATGTGCACTGGTGTTGAGATATACTGCTTAAGTTCTTCGTCTGAGAATCTTGTGGGGATCTGGAATATGATTCCAGTTTTGTATAGGAACTTGGATTCATAGTCATATTTTTTAAGGTCCGATGCGATAAATATGTTGGCTGCAGCTGCCGATTTAAATTCTACCTTGCAACGTCCATATCCTATTTTATTGACAGTTATTATGTCTTTGACTTTTAGTTTAAAGAAAACTGCATTTAGCTCTAATGGATTAATTGGTAATCTGCTTTTATTGCTCTCTTTGTTATTTCCATCTACTCTGTCTACATACACCACAAATTGTCCCTTGTGTGTATTGTTATAATATAGAACGTTATTTTGCGATTTGCCATTTGACATTTCTGTTGGATCTTTATTCTCCTTTGGTGCCGAGTCATTGGATTTTGGCATTTCTGTCATTTCTACTTCGTCATATTCAGATTCTGATTGGCTTTCATTAGTGGTAATTTTTCTTTCCTTTGATGCCCGCGATATTCTTGGCTTTTTGGATCCGTTGAGCTCTGAGAAGGGGCTACCACCCCTGGCCCTAGAGCCCGTGATTTACGGGTAATTTTACCCATTTTTTTTTTTTAACTTTCCACAAAATTAAATTTTTTTTTTTTTTTTTTTTTTTTTTTGTTTTTAATTGACTTATTTCACTTTGACGTGGTTACAAACTATTTTACAATGGCCGTTAGTTTTATTTTTAAATTTTAAGGCGTTAGTTTGTATTTCAGTAAGTGGTGGGTAATTGTGTCGATAAAATAATCAGGTGAGCTTAGAAGTTCGATAGTTGTACTAGTGCAACACTAGCGAAGTAGCATCATGCGCGATCGCATGCATTGGTCACACTCTTTTCTGACGAACTTCCGCCCTGGCTAGACGCCTAAGCCACGCTGCTCCTCCAGAAGAAAATATATAAAAATTTAAATCGGAAATTTTCTTGGCCATCAAGCCAAATTATTAATTAAATATTAATCTGGAGCATATAGGACAACAATTATTGTGGAGTTTTGTGAATCTTATTATCGTAAGTTAATTTTTGTGGATATTTAAATCTTTGGAAGTTTCTAATAAGTTCTTTTGGAAACTTAGCCGTAATCAAATTGAATGCTGAAAGCCTAAGCAAGGAATGTTATGTTTGAATTCCGAGAATTGGCCAGGGATAATTTTTGAGACACCGTGGGCCCAAAAGCTGCACACCGTGAAGGGCACAGAGACATTCCGAAAAAGTCAACCAGCTTGCAATAGCCGCCTGAATCGGATACGGGCAGAGAAAGTTTCTTCGTTGCGGATTGAGAGTCTCTTGGACCGAAATTGTTGCATAGGAATGCCAGACGCTTGATTTAACCTAAAATTTTATTCATTAGCATCATCCATCATCCAACGACGAAGGCCTTCGAAGTCCTAAGTTCTTGACATAAATCATGTTCGATATGGTATTTCCCTGTTTGTATGCAAAAAGAAAGCGAGTTCAGTGTCAAATAATCAGCAAATAAGAAAAATTCTCTCGAGTACAGTAAAGATAAGGAAAAGATCAAAGAAAAAGAAATTGCCAATCAGTGTTGAAAAATTAAAACGATATTAAGAATCGCCTTTGACTGTGTGAGAGAGCCTACAGTTATTTATAATTAATCTCGTAATCTGAGTTGGACACTTCCAAATTCCAATTGACATTTTCATTTTTGAATATCTATAAGTTTATATATATCCACCTTACAATTAAGATTCCACAAAACAAAACATATTATCCTTAATTTGGCTTTTGGATGACTGAACTGATCCAATTATTTAATTTGATTACCGTATATTATAAGAATCATCATTTTAGTTTAGTCAACTCGGATTATGTTTCCAACTTATTGAAGTATTTTGGTATTCCGTAACCCTCGTGAATAAATATCATTTGTAATGTTTGAGTAAAAGTTATGTGATCTTCCTTGTAGCGAAATGTGAGCGGTGAGCTGAATTATATTGGGATTTTCCAGAATATTACGAAAGGAAAATCCTTGGTTGGGAGGGTTTAGACGCGAAGCTATAATAACATCCTCATAGCTTCCCTATTCGTGCGATACTAATATACTCTTTTTCTCTATCCTTCTAGTTCATCTCTTTTGGTTAAATAATTGTGTAATATTCGTGCTCTAGGGACTTTGTTTTTAAAGAAAGTTTCCAAAGAACCCCCCCAAAGACTGTTTGCTAGCCGACAGCCAGAAGTCCCAACCGGACCAAACTTCTCGATACATTAAGCCTGTAGATGTGTTGGCTTTGGCCTAATTTGTGGTACTCTTGTCCCACAAAACAAAACATATTATCCTTAATTGGGAAGCCTGTAGATGTGTTGGCTTTGGCCTAATTTGTGGTACTCTTGCCCATCATAACATCTGATGATTAGGGACTGCGAGAGAAACTACCAATATAGGCTGAACCTGACCTCTTCTTGGATCAAAGAAGATTCTTTGACTAAGAGGGGATGTACATAATCTGGATTCATTCCGGGTTGTGTACATTACAACGTATTGTTTCGACATGTCAACGCAATATTGTTGAAGTAATAATTGTCAAAATTTTTACGAATCAGCAAACGGTATGCGTAGTAATTCATCGACCTAACCTTCTTGGTAGTTTCCTAACCTGAAACAAATTTGGTAAAAATTGTATTTTAGAACACCTAATATATGAACGTCACCAACAATAAACATTGCCACTTCATCGATTGTTGGATCATTAAATTTGCGTGCATGTGTTCTTGGATCTTACAAACAATTTTTTTTTTAACATAAATTACCTTAAATGTTGGATTATATCGTGTTCTTCGATAATTTCAGCCCCAAATGAAGTCACTTGGAAGCACACATTGTATTTTTAGGTGTTCGCTAGAAAATGTCATATTTCTAGTGTATCGCCATAAAGTAGGAAACACAATGGCTCTGTTGGCGGGACCAATAATAACAATTTTACTTTACCACTAAGGCGGCACAAAAAGTGTCGTTTTAACAGCAAACTTTAATAAGCCACAATGCCACGAACTAATCGATGCAAGCTGTAGTTGATGGTGCAATCATATAGAAAGGCTGCTCGATTCAAATCAATTCTTGAACCATTTCTTCTTGCACTTTGAAGATTATTCCTATGTTCATAGGCTCGACAATTTCTCGTTTCTAACCTAGCCGTTTCATAGGCTGTCCTCTATGCTCTTGTGTTTGGAAAACACGAATTAGTGCGCTTCCTCGTTGAATACTAAAGCGGCGCTCTTTTCGTATAATTTCACCTTGTTCATCAAATAATCTGGGACGTGGCATAATGATTAAATTGCTAATTGGCTTGGTTTGATAATATGGGTTACTAAACACTGCACAAAACACGATATTCGAATTTCTTTTATGTTACTACACAAAACACAATATTCGAATTTTTCCTTAGTTTTCACATTGTATATTACAGAGCAGAGCACAACAGTTGACTTTATTTAAATTGACTGTTAGAAAACGTTTGTATAGGGAAAAGAAATTGGCTGTTTTAAGGGGTTTTCCGACAATTATTTATTGTTTTTAAGATGTATTCTGCTATTCGGGGGGAAACAAATCCGAAGGAATCAATAACAACGATGATTGGTTCAGCAGATCTCGAGTTATAAGTGGCGTAACTAACACGACTTTTTTTTATATATATAGATGATGAACTTCCCTTTGAATTTTTGTATGTAAATGCAAATAAAACAATAAACAAATAAAACACATTTTAAGTCATTTATGTATATTTTTTTAAGGATTTTAAATTCATTTTATTGGTTTTTCATTTCTTCTGGTTGTTGATTTTGTTTTTTTTTTTCGGCTTCTTTCATTTCAACATTTAGCTTCAATCCTCCAGTCATTCTCTTTCCTTCTTGTTGTTACTTATAATTGTTGTTTAGATTTTTTCGCAAAAATTTCTTGTTTTTCTTGTTGCTTTTACTCTTTTTTGTATGTTTGTTGTAGTTCCCTTTTTTATCAAGACTTAACATCTTGCCTTTTTGTTTTTGTTTTTTAAATATATATTATATATATATATATATTGCGTGTTATATATATATATATATATATATTAGTACATATATATACACATACGCACTTGCTATACAAACTTAAATGTATTAACTAAATTAAATAATTTGAATTTATTTTCTCTTTTTTTGTTGCCTTTACTTTTTAGCTTTTTTTGTATGATTTTAATTTTAATTTGTATATATAATTTTTATATTTATAAATATATGTACCTCAATTTTGTATTTACTTTTCTTGTTTCTCTATTTTTTTAGATTTATGTATTTTTTTGGTTTTTACTTGATTTTGCATGCACACACATTAAACAACAACAAAAGGTTTTATTTTTATTTATTTTTTTTGTTTTTTCTTTCAAAAATTATATTTATTATTTTTTTTGTTTTTTGTTTCAAAAATTATATTTATTAAAGTTGTTTCGAATTCCGTTTCGCCGTATATTTGAATTCAGTCAGTTTTCCATGACATTCCGATTGTAAATCATATAATTTTAATATAAGCTGAAATTTTCGTATTTCAAAGTTTTGCAGAATAAAATTCGAGAAAATTTTCTTGGCAAATTTTTAAATAGATTCTGCAAAATTTACGGAATTTGGAATAGCCATGATTTTGTGTTGGTCTTCTTCTTTTATTATTTTTTGTTTGCAAGTGCATAAATAATCAAATTATTTGGTGCTCCCACCCTAGAACATGCCACGTATAATTGTCCGTGAGAAAAGCACGGCTCTTCTAAATTTACCCCACACACTTGAAGGGTTTGTCCTTGCGCTTTATTTATCGTCATTGCAAATGATAAACGCACTGGGAATTGAAGACGTTTCAATTCGAATGGCATGTCAGTTGATATCAATGAAATCCTTGGTATTAATACAACTTCTCCTCTTTCTTTGCCAGTTAGAATTGTTGCTTCGATTAAATTAGGCATTAATTTTTTTATACAAAGTCTTGTTCCATTGCAAAGTTTTGGTGCATTGATATTTCTTAATAGTATGATTGAGGAACCCACTTTCAATTTTAAAATATGTGGTGGCATGGCATGTGGTGGCGTAGCTCCAAAGAATTTAGAAATTCCACAGGATAATTTACTGCTTCTTCTTCTGTTGTAGCAGTATCGATTGACTTGTATGATATTATGTCACCTGGTAATTTCTGTTGAATTTGATCATTTATTTCATTCACATTTGAGATCGTTGGTGCTAAAATTGCGCGTTCCCTCAGCCAATCCTGATTTGTATAGTTTTGAACTATGTTTGGAACACGTGATCAATTAGTTCTTCTTTTGATGGCAACATTATGCAAAAGTTGTTTGGTAACGTGATAATGCCATTTAAATCCCGTTCAATGTCGCCATCGCCAATGTCAAGAAGTTGCTCCGAAAACTCATCTGCTGCTGGATTGTTTTGAAGAAGCACACTCATATTTATGTTAAACGATAACTTTTGAACATTTCTCCAAAGAAATGAACTTTTCAAACATGCATTAATTTCATCAGCTGGAGTTGATCTGGGAATGACGGGGAGCGTTTGTCGAAAATCACTTGATAGCAATATTAATGTACCTCCAAATAATTCTTGATTGCCCCGTAGATCCTGATTCAATGCTTGCAAAGATATTTTATGGGCCATTCATCCCATAAAATAATTGCTGCTTGTTTTAAGACTTTTGCCATTCCTGAATTTCTTGAAATATTGCACGTTGGAGTCTCAACTGTTAGCATGTTTAATGGCAATTTTAAAGCGGAATGTGCAGTTCGGCCCCCATCCAATAATGTAGCTGCAATTCCAGAAGAAGCAAGTGCCAATGCAATTTTGCTTTCGGATCTAATTGTTGCTAAGATTAATGATATGAGAAATGTCTTTCCAGTGCCACCAGGAGCGTCCAAAAAATATAAACCATGATTGTTGTTTATGACATTTTTTTGTTGAACATTTAATTGTGGAATGTGTGTTTGCACAAACGCACGCAATTCATCACACTGGAAGTCGAATCAAAATATCTTCAGTCATGAAATCTTTTGTAGCATGTTGTGGAATAACATTAACAACAATACAAACATATTGTAGCAATTAGTTACAATATTTATGTGCGCAACATTCAAGTGCATTTGCCTCTTAAGTAACATGACCACCCATGAGTGCATGGTGCTGGACAATTGCTGTGTCGGCAAATATAACACGCGCGGCCGCTTTGGCCCAAGATGCAATATGATACATCCTCACTCCACCGCTGCGACGGTACATAAACATACATACTCTTATGTAAACATTTATACATTTATACATAAGTATGTTTATACATAAGCATACCGCTCCTCTGCCTGCATGACCAGCAGCGCAGCTACGCGGTCTTAGCTATAGACGACAATTGTTATAGAATTAAGATTCATTTCAATAAAACCAAGCCAACCTAAACAGAACATATTATTCTTCTCTAAATAAATTTGTGAAATAATATGAAACATCGAACCTTTTATATTACATGGCGACCGTGACAGTGGTCACTAAGTACAAAAAGTGACCAGAAAAAAAAAAGGAAATTAAACAACAACTGTACACAGTGTGGTAGGCAGACCGCCCACTACACCGACGTGGGAATATTATACATACAAGAAATGAATAAAGGAGAGAAAAATCACAGTAAGTAGAGTGATGGGAAGAAAAACTGGTGTGGTAAAAAAGTTAAAGGCCAGAAAGGCAGAAATATTGAAGCTAATAAATAACCCAAAAACTAATTGGAATACCTCGGTGAAATTACACGCCGAGGTAGAGGTTATAAAAACCCAATTAGAAGAAAGAAGAAATAAAACCACAACCAGAATCCCATACTCTGCAATACAAAACGTGGCAAAACCGAAGATAAGAATAAGTCCACAAGCTGAGAAAGAGATACCAAAACCGAAGAAGGCCTGCCCGAACGACTGCGAGGGACCATTATACTCAGCATACTGCGAGTATACGTGCAAGCATTGCTACGGGACTCCAAAGGAGGAGCCAGTCCCCAAACTGAAGAAATCAAAAATCAACAAATCTGGTGCGATGACCGGCACCGGAACCGCCTGAGCTCATAGGCCACGGACATCAGCAGCTGGGACTACAAGCGTGAAAAGCAGGCTGCTTTTTACGCCATCGATGGAGCATCAGCGTGCCAACCGGCGACGACCAGCTGATGCTAGAAATTAGACGGAAAGAAGATAACAAGAAGAAAAACAAATAAACAACCTATGTGCTGCGTCACAAATTTTTTTTTTGAGTGTACTGCGATGCACATTTTTTTTGTAATATATAAGTAATCAATGTACAATTGTGCGGCATTAAAGCTGTCCGATTAGAGTGTGGCCTGAAAACCATACGCAAAAGTAGGCAGGAACATATGTAAAAAAAAAAGAGCCTTCAGCTCAAAATACTAATATTAAAGTAAATTCAAGAAAATATATAATGAAATGAAAAATTCAAATTTTTGATTTAAAATCCTTTTTTTTTAAATGGAATGTTTGACAACAAAATAAGTAAATTTGATGATACATTTGATACACCCAATATGGGGTTAATAGACACTAAAACAGTGGACTCCACTGCAAATGTTATTAACAAAATAGAGTCATCAAATGTAGATCTAAAACCAACAAATGTACTTTTATTAATAATTGTGATAATAATGAGCGCATATGTATTATATAAAGCATACAAATTACACAATAAATGTGTAACAAAGAGAGCCTTAAGCCATGCTAATGATCTTGATAAGATCTAAATAACATATGCATCAATTATTGTAACAGTGCATTTACAAAAAAAAAAAGATCATTTTCGGAATTTAAAAAAAAAAAATTATATAAAAAAAAAAAAAATAAAATTTAAAAAAAAAAAAACACAAATATATATATTAATTGGATAAAATGAGCACATTAGAAGATTATTTTAGGAAGATAGTAGATAGGAATACTAGCATTATAGAAGACCTACTAGAGGTTTTTAGAACAGGTAATGTCAATTCGGTACAGAATTCGATAAATTTAGTACAGATTAGAGCAGCATACCTTGATTTGACTGGAGAAGAATTCCCAGTTCAAGGAAGCGCAATGGTACAGATGTGTTTTCTAATTACAGTACCAAATATATGTTGTTTTTCAAATGCAACAGGTACACTTCGCTTCTATCTGATGGACGAAGCACAGCAACAATAGGTTGTCACAAATTAAGTAAACATGAATAAAGTAGAAACTGAACATCTGCAGAAATATATTCCTTTCCTTGATTTCCTGATACACTCAGGACCGGTAAACAAAAAGTACAAGGAAATAAAAATCTGGATACAAAACAACTACAAGTTTAAAAGAAACATTGTGGAACTTATGGAAAAATCCATAAAAATAGCCTATAGCAGACTGTTACTAGAGAAACCTAGGAATAAGGATGTGCCTGCATGGGTGCATAATATTTTTAAAACAGAAATAGAAACTATCAATGTAGTAGAATCAGATGAGGACATCTAAATAAAAAAAAAAACCCACAAAAATAAACTTTTAAGCATGGAATGGGAAGAATTAATTACCCATATCCAAAATATTAAAGAAAATTTTAAGAAATCATATAAATGTGTTACACAAAATAGGAATATCCAAAAGGAAACCATAAACAAGCACGCAAAAATCCTAGTTGATTCTTTCAACGAAGCGAGAAATTTAGTGCATGTTAATAGAGAGAGCATAGGTAAAGAAAATTGGTCAAAGATTTCCAATCTATTGATCAAGTTACGAGCAAACCTAATCTCTATAAAAACAAAATATAATCTTGAAATATTCGTACCGACCGTACTTAATTCACCTCTGAGCATAGACACCTCTAAAAAGGAAACAGAGCAAGAAGGTGAAGAATCTGAAACAAGCGAGGAAGAAATAGAAGAGAAAGATCTAAACGATCTAACAATTCCTGCGCTTTTAACACTACCTGATATAGAAGTGTTGTCTGAACAAGACAACGAATCGGACTTAGACATCAATAAAAGTGTAATAAACACAACCAACAGGATGGCAGAATTAAATGCCCGAAGGGCATATGTGAAAGAAATAAGCATATCCATACCTGAATTTAACGGCTCAAAAATGCAACTCCAAAGATTCATTACAGCTCTGGAGTTGGTGGATATGATGAAAGGAGACTATGAAGATATAGCAGTTCGGGTAATAAAATCAAAAATTGTTGGCCCAACATTATATGAAGTAAAAAAAGAGACTTCAATAGAAGCAATAATACAAAAATTGCAAGGCGTTGTAATTGGTGAAACATCCAATATATTTATTCCACAATTCAAGTGGGTTCGATGGATTGCATGTTGATATTATTATTGCAAACAACATACGTATTTGATTTGGATGAGCTGAAACTGATGCCTCATTAAGCGTAGTATCCCAATGCAAATCATCTTCAAGTAAAAAAAGTATTCAAAATTTTTTGAACTTATTGTATAAATACGGCCTAAAGTATCCGTTGAAAAAACACCTTGGTAGCCAACCACAGGATTTCCTCTTCTACGTCGTTGAAATTTTTTTGTTGTTGCATTCCAAGTAAAATAAATCTTGCAATTCATCCGTTTCTAATACTCTTTGTGCAGCATTTCCATCATTAAAATAAACACGTTGGCCATTTTCAAGATGTACTGCTAAATGTATAAAAACAAGTTGTCTATCATGTATTGGGAATGATAAAATTCGCCAAATAGCTTCGTTCGTACTAATATATCTGCCCATTTGGTACTGCAAAATTTCATCATTTGTATTTTCAGCAGCCACTCCGAAAACAGCCATGTCGCTTCCTTTTTATTTATATATTTGCAAACGTACTTTATCGACCGTGTTCGCATTACGTCTACGAAATTCTCTAACACCTGTGGCGTTTCGTGTTCGTCTACCAGTATTTGAACGTTGTGGAAGTGGCATTTTGAATGTGGTTTATATACAATTCACTTTATTTTTTTAAATTCTAAGCTCACTTCTCTTATTGAACGCAAAAAATTGACGTATACCTCTAACGTATAGTGTTGTATAAAACTGGTTTTATTCATTCATTTTAAAACGCCTTTAGTTAATTGGTTAAACTGAAAATAAACTTTCTTTTGGAAAAAACCCTTCTTTGGGCCACAATCAACATTTACAAAAAACCAGAGGGCCGGGGCTAACTTTGACCGCGTCAAAGTTTGTATACCCTTGAAACTTTTATGGTAACTTTTTCCTTACCTATAGCCATCAAAACGGAAAAACGTTTAAGCTAAAAGGGCTAATGTGTCCGAAAGAACGGCCTACAATCTTAGCATAGGAAATAACGAAGATATTGATCAAAGTCACTGTTTTCCACCGATCGTTCCTATGGGAGCTATATGATATAGTAACCCGATCTTTATCAAATTCGGCACAGTCATTAACAGATATATTAAACTAACAAGTGTTTAATTTGAAAGCAATCGCGTCAAAAGTAACGAAGTTATTAAAGAAAGTCACTGTTTTCGACCCATCGTTCCAATGGGAGCTATATGATATAGTCACCCGATCTTGATCAAACTTGGCACAGTCGTTAACAAGCGTAATAAACTAATATTAATTTCATAATATTAAATTTCACGACAATAGCTAAAAAAATAACGTAGTTATTGAGAAAAGTCACTGTTCGTTAATGATTTGATCTAGCAGTGGACTGTACCTTGAAATTAAGTTGGATAACTTCACTTTGTATTTCTTCGCTACTGAATCAGTTGAGTGCCAATTTATTACTAAACCAAAGAGAAAAAGCGCTGTCGCAGCAGCGCACAAATATGTGTGTGTATACAATGCGTATGTATGTGTCGATTCTTACAACTACATCTGACTTATCGATAAACGCAATCTGTTCCTGAACATCCCGGCCCGCCCTGAAACACAGTTTCTGAACGGGGCAATACCGCAACCTTGGTGATTGGCCGAGTTAATTCTCCCGAAGAGGTGTTGAGTCTAACCGCTCGAACCAATTCATCCTTGCCTGGGTAGGCTTCGAGAACCAGCGCCAGATGCCAGTGAGCTGGTGGGGTGTTCGATTCCTTTACAAGCACCACATCTCCCACTGCTATATTTGGTGTTGTAGTGGTCCACTTTGGACGCTGTTGCAATGTGGTAAGATACTCCTGGTGCCATTGCTTCCAGAAACCTTGCATCATAGATTGGATACTTTGCCAGTACCCAAGTCGGCCCACGGGGATGTGGCCTAAGTCTGCCTCTGGTATAGTTGTGAAAGGCCTGCCGATCAAGAAATGTGCTGGCGACAAATAATTGATATCTGTGTCCGAGTTGTAGCACAAGGGTCGTGAGTTGACCACCGCAATGACTTGTGCAAGTAGAGTTCGCATCTGCTCGTAGGTGAGAGTAGATTTCCCAATGACTCGGCGAATATGCAGCTTTACGCATCTGACTGCAGATTCCCATTTTCCTCCCCAATGAGGAGCATGTGGTGGAATGAATACCCATTGAATGCCATCATTCGCCAGAGCATTCCTAACCTTTTCAATGTGTGGTTGAGATGCCAGCAGCTTCTGCATTTCATCAAGAGACCGTTTAGCTCCAATGAAATTCGTTGCGTTGTCGCTATAGATTTTGTTGCACTTGCCACGCAAAGAGACGAAACGTCTTAGCGCGGCCAAGAATGAGTCGGTGCTCAAGTCCGTTACAAGTTCCAGATGGATTGCCGATGTGACCAGACAAACAAATAGGCATATGTAGCCCTTACCAATGCGCGGTTTGCGCCCCTTTCCATCCTTAAGAAGGATTGGACCAGCATAGTCACATCCAGTGTTTACAAATAGAAGTGCCTGAGTGACACGAATGATGGGTAGATCAGCCATCCTTTGTTGTGATGTATGATGCCGCTGTCGAAAACAAGCCAAACAGTCGTGTGTGACTTTCCTTATCAAGTTCCTTGCGCCAAATATCCAGAATGTTTGACGTACCATAACAAAGAGTGATAAGACGCCAGGGTGCAGGTTGACCCTGTGTTCGTATTCAAGTATCAGCTTGGTGATGCGATGAGATTTCGGTAGCAAAACTGGATGTTTCGCCTCTGTGGACAATTGCGAGTGGTGCAAGCGTCCTCCAACCCTGAGTAGTCCGTCCTTGTCGATCATTGGCGAGAGTTTAGCCAGCTGAGATCGACTTCGCAATAGTTTATTTGCGAGTAGCAATTGATAGTCATCCTGAAAGCAGGTTTGCGCCTGGCGCAAGCATACAATGCGTGCCCAAATGGACCCTTCGTGCGCCGTAGAAAGCGAAGGACATAGCCAACCGTGTGAACGAGCGTCAACCATGAAGATACTCGTTGAACAAGATGATCAAGTCGATGATCAGGAGTTGCCTCTACTAATGCAGTCAGACAATTGCTTTTGACTTCCTTTTCTATGTTTTTCTGAAATATTCAAACAGACTTGTGAGTTGTTTAACCTTACCATAAACTGATCCGCGTCACGTATCCATGACGGGCCATTCCACCATAACTGAAAGTCCTTTAGGTCTGCAGCCATGAGACCTCTGGATGCGCAATCAGCTGGATTTGATTTGGAGTCCACATGACGCCAATAATGCCTTGGAATGGTGTCCAGAATTTCCGAAGTTCGGTTCCCAACAAATGTCTTTAATCGAGATTATTTAACGATTGTGGAATCGCACCATGCAAAAACCGTGACCTTTTGATGTCGAAGTGCCGCCTTTATCGAACGTATGAGTTGACTTAGGAGAAGTGCCGCGCAAAGCTCTAGGCGGGGCAGAGATTGCTGCTTTAGCGGAGCCACCCTAGACTTCGCAGCCATAATCGATGTAGAAATCGAGCCATCCTTGTTGATTACTCTGCTGTACACTACAGCAGCGTATGCCTTCGTAGATGCATCGGAGAATCCATGCAATTCAATGTTGTCGGTGTCGTTGACAACCAACCGGGGTATTTGAATGTGTTGTAGCATATCCAAATCTGCTCGCCATTTGAGCCAAGTATCCGCTAGTTGCTTCCCATCCCAAATCGAGAAGCCATAATTGTTGAAAGAGTAATTTGAATTGGACCACAATTGGTGCCAAAAGCCCAAGTGGATCGAAGATCCGCGAGACATCCGATAAAACTTGTCGTTTTGTACAATCGACATTTCCTTTTAGACCAACATTATAAGACAATGTATCAAGACCAGGTTGCCAGTAAAGTCCAAGACTTGACTGGAGATGATTGTATAGAATCAGTTCCTTCTGTTGGTATGCGAGGTGTTTTTGATACCCATTTCCCAAGCTCCAATTTAGCACAGGACATAAGTTGAATAAGTTCCTTTCGATTTTGTATCAGTTCCTCCTCACTGTTTGACCCAGTGAGCACATCGTCGACATAAAAATCCTCTTGTAAGATTCTTGCAGCATTCGGGAATTCCTGCTGATGATCAGTAGCTAGTTGCTCTAATACCCTAACAGCCACGAATGGTGCACATGAGGTGCCATTAGTGACGGTGCATAGTTGATAGTGTTTGATTGGATCCGACGGCCTTTCTCTCCAGACAATTCTCTGGAAGTCGCGGTGTTTGTTGTTCACCCAAATCTGCAGAAACATCTTGACTATGTCGGCTGAGAATACAAATTTATACATCCGAAAGCGCAAGCAGACAGCAAAGAGATCGCGTTGAATGCTAGGCCCTGTAAAGATATAATCGTTTAGTGATTTGCCTTTGGTGTCGCAAAATGATCCGTCGAAAACTACTCTCAGTTTCCGACCCAAAACCGGGTGATGTGGTAGATAAAACCGTTGGTCATTATTGACTTCATCTGGTGGCAGTTCGCGCATATGCCCCAAATCGAAGTATTCCCTCATAAAGTTGACATATTTTGCTCTTAGATTTGCATCTTGTTGTAAACGTCGTTCCACCGATTGGAAACGATTAAGAGCTCCTTGTAGAGTATCCCCAAATTCAGGATTAGTGACCTTGAATGGAAGTTCCACGATGTACTTCCCCTTTTCATCTCGAGTGTGCGTAGCGAGAAAGTGTTTCTCCACCTGCTCATCATCAGGTTCCAATTTGGTTGTGGAACTGATGTCCTCTAGCTCCCAAAACCTCTGGAGCGAAGCGTTAACATCGATGTATGATGTCAAAGCGAAAGCGTTGTTAGCTTGGGGCATCGTTATAGTGCTGATGACCCATCCGAAAATCGATGATATTGCAATGAGTTTGCCCGTATTGTCGTACAACTTTTTCCCTGTGATTGTAGACCAAACTTGTTCACCGCCCAAAAGAACTTCAATTGGAGCGCTTGTGGTGAATTCCGAGTCAGCGAGTTGAAGATCGCTAAAGACATCAAGTGCCGATGCGTCAATGTTTTGCCTTTCCAGTGTTGATGTGATTTGCCAAGAACATGAGCCTGTACCGTTAAGTGATTGTTTGAATACCTTGACTTTATCTGAAGCGTGCTGCTTCCCCTTGTGGTGTCAGCCTGAACCGAAGAGATTCCTGTGACCAAAATGGGTAAAGCCGACCGTGGCAATCCATATAAAAGTTCCGACCCAGTATCTAGTAAGATACGACATGTAATGTAGTCTCCATTTACCTTTTGAACATAAACCGTTGCAGTAGGCAATATGCTTCGATTTAAACTTTTTCCTGTTTTCAATTTCGCAGAGCTTTGTGAACAAACCGTTGCTGGTGCACTCCCATTATGAGCCACTAGACTTGTTGTAGACAAATCGTGATGAGAAGCGTTTGGACTACGCTGATTCTCCCTTTTTCCTTGTTGCAAGTTCCTTAAAGCCATTGAGTTACCTGGATCATGGATCAGAGAATGGTGCTTACCTTTACAATATTTGCATGAGAATGATGATGGACAGTTTTTGACCATATGCCCTGATTTCAGGCAATTATAACATAAAGCCTTTTCCCTGATGAACATACGACGTTCTGCAAGTGTTAAATCCATGAATTGTTGACAGCCATACAACTTATGACCCGTCGCCTGACATTTGGTGCAGCTGCCAGCTTGAACTGCAACCATCGAATGTGTGACCCGTTTTGTGTGTGTGTGATTTGCGCCGGCATTTTGCCTCCAAACGCAATCTCCCGTTTGCTGAGCTCTAATTCCTCACAACGATCATCTAAGAACTTGAAGAATTCCTCCAGTGTGGGCGCCTCGTTGCCCATGCTGCGCTCAATCCACCTGCGCCGTGTATCAGCGTCAAGCTTTTCCAATACCAGATATTGTATCCAGCAGTCCCGTCCTGTATGATTGATCGCATCCAGACCGCGAACAATCTCATTTGTGCCATCTGATACCTAGCGTAAGATGGACACATCAATTTTGTTTGTCGTTGGTAGACCCATAAATTTCTCCAAAAATGAGTTCACAATGGCGTGGCCTATTGTATCTTTCCTTTAAGCGTTACCAAGCAGTGTTGTAAGCCGTGTCAGTTATCGCCAGGTGCCGCACCAAGTTGGCAGCATCATCGACGAGCAGTGTTTTTAAATGATGGAACTTTTGAGTGTTTGTTAACTCCCGTTTTGTTGTGTATCGTGCTCTCATAGATATCTTGAAAAGCTGGCCACTCTGTGTAGAGTCCAGCGAACCGTTTTATTTGAATTTTTGGCTATTCGCCGCCATGCACGAATGCCGTCGTGCCGTTTCCCGAAGTCGAACCCGAAGCAGCCATCTCATTGCGAGCGGGCATCGACAAGTTTGAACTGCTCTGATTTGCAGCTAACTGTTGTTGTTGTTGCAGCAGATGAACGATGTCGTCGTTATATGCGTGCAGACCCATGGCGCCATCGCCGTCGCCAGACAATGATGCTTGTTGTTGAACTAGCCGTTTTTTTCCCAGAAGTAAAGAATATGCCTTCAAGTACTTCTCTTCGTAGGTCACGTGATCGATCTCTGGATCCACATAGCCGTCCACATCTTCCAGAAGGGCTATAGAATCCCCGATTCCATTAAATTCCTTCCACACGGACTGGAGTTGATCCATCCGAGCGGCTACCTCAGTAGTTGATGTAGTTTGGGTTCGTTCCGACCAATCCAGAATTCTTGTTATGCTGGCCTTGAGTCGGCTCTGTCGACCCACCAATGCCTTTAGTTCTTCCATTTTACAGAACTATTCCAGAGTAATAATCCTCCAAACTTTCCAATAGATCCAAGAAATTCGAACGAAAAGCACTTTATTCGATCGAAAACCGATTCCCTTATTCGGCTCTAATGACCAAATTATGATTTGATCTAGCAGTGGACTGTACCTTGAAATTAAGTTGGATAACTTCACTTTGTATTTCTTCGCTACTGAATCAGTTGAGTGCCAATTTATTACTATACCAAAGAGAAAAAGCGCTGTCGCAGCAGCGCACAAATATGTGTGTGTGTACAATGCTTATATACGTGTTGATTTTTACAACTACATCTGACTTATCGATAAACGCAATCCGTTCCTGAACAGTGACTTTGCCATTTGTATGGGAGCTATATGATGTAGTGGTCCGATCCGGCTGAATCCGAGATATACAACGCCTGCAGTATATACAAGCCTACATGCAAAATTTGAACTCTGTAGCTCTAACGGTCTATGAGGAGTTTGCGTTGATCCAGACGGACGCACAAACGGACAGACGGACGGACGGACGAACGGACGGACGGGCATGGCTATATGAACTCGTCTCGTCATGCTGATCACGAATATATATACTTTATATGGTCGGAAATGCTTCCTTCTATGCGTTGCACACTTTTGACCAAAATTAATATACCCTTTTTGCAAGGGTATAATAAAGAGTCTTTCTTGCTTTATTTTGTTTGCATGTTTTGTTTTTTATGTGTTTTTATTATGTTAAATTAATATAAACCAGAGGGCCGGGGCTAACTTCGACCTCGACAAAGTTTGTATACCCTTGCAATATTTCTGGTAACTCTTTCCTTTCCTATAGCCATCAAGATGGAAAAACGTTTTATCTAAAAAAGCTGTTTCCGAAACAACGGTCTACAATCTTAGCATAGCAAATAACGACGATATTGATCAAAGTCACTGTTTTCCACCGATCGTTCCTATGGGAGCTATATGATATAGTTACCCGATCTTTATCAAATTCGGCACAGTCATTAACAGATATATTAAACTAACAAATATTTAATTTGAAAGCAATCACGTTAAAAATAACAAAGTTATTGACAAAAGTCACTGTTTTCGACCGATTGTTCCTATGGGAGCTATATGATATAGTCACCCGATCTTGATCAAATTTGGCATAGTCGTTTATATGTTTATACATATATAATAAACTCATCACAATTAAATTTCACGACAATTGCTCAGAAAATAACGAAGTTATTGAGAAAAGTCACTGTTCGTGACTTTGGAATTTGTATGGGAGCTATTTGATATAGTGGTCCGATCCGGGTGAATCCGAGATATACAACCCCTGCAGTATATACAAGCCTACATGCAAAATTTGAACTCTGTAGCTCTAACGGTCTGCGTTGATCCAGACGGACGGACAGATGGACAGACGGACGGACGGACGGACGGACGGACATGGCTATATGAACTCGTCTCGTCATGCTGATCAAGAATATATATACTTTATATGGTCGGAGATGCTTCCTTCTATGCGTTGCACACTTCTGACCAAAATTAATATACCCTTTTTGCAAGGGTATAATAATTTTTATTTTGTTTTGTTTTTCTTTCTCACAACATGATTTAAAAGGCTTGGGCTTATTAAAAATAAATTAACAGAAAAGAATTACAGCGATTAAAATTAGAAAACTAAATTAAAAGAAAATTTCTCCACTTTTTATACCCTTGCAGAGGGTATTATAAAATTGGTCAGATGTTTGTAACGCACAGAAGGAGACGTTTCCGACCCCATAAAGTATATATATTCTTGATCAGCATGAGAAGCTGAGTTGATATAGCCATGTCCGTCTGTCCGTCTGTGCGTATGCGTTTTACTCAGCCGTCTTAAGAGCTATCGGGCTGAAATTTGTTTTCGGGGTTTTTTATTACCCGGGAAAAATAAAGTATGAAAACCATCAGGATCGGACCACTATATCATATAGCTCTAGAAGAACTAGATGAAACAATTTTATAAAAATTGGAGTATGCTGTGAAATTTACATATGTGATATAAAACCCCAGATCCCAAAATTTGAATGTGATCGGATAAATATAACACAAGTTACACTCAATATAATAATCGGCTCTGCTCCCAGCTCTGCCGGCAGCGCTGCTTGCTGTCTACTACGTCTTTCGTCATCAACAGAGTACATGCATACACACACAGACGCAACGCTACATAAAGTGTATGTGTATGCGTGAGTTGCTTTGCTTTGGGAATGAGGGAAGAAGAACAAATTGTAAAATAGAGAGTAAAATTGTTTTGTTTGTATATTGATGAATTGAGTGGCACAAAACAAACATGTAAAATTATTATTACCAAGGACTGCAAGGGTATATAAACTTCGGCATAGCCGATGTTAGCTTCTTTGATATTTTTAACATTTTATAGAATTTCTTCCGTTTTTTTGTGTTTTGTGCCTAAATTTATTTTCTTGTTTTTTTAAAACAATAAATCTAACTTAGTTGGCGCTTTCCTTTATAATGTAAGTGCAATGTTTTTTTTTTGTTTTGTTTACTTTTAATGTATTTATATAGATCTCTTCCATTCTTTTTGTTTTTTGTTGTTTTTCTTATTTTTGTTTTTTTTCCTTTATAATGTAAGTGTAATGTTTTTTTTTTTGTTTTGTTTACTTTTAATGTATTTATATAGATCTCTTCCATTCGACGCCTTGTATTTCAATGCTAACTTTTATGTTTCTTTTTGTTTTTTTGTTGTTTTTCTTATTTTTGTTTTTTTTACACACAAATTTCAGTTGGTTTTTTCTCATTTTGTTTTTTACATGGCTTAAATTTAAACATTTCGATTTTCTCTTCTTTTATATTTACTTCTTTCTTTGATGGTTTTTGTTTTTAGTTTTTAGAATTTGAGTAGTTGTTGGTTTTTGTTGTTTGACTATGTATTTTGGTGGTGAGAGTGCGCTTAGTTTTGGGTGCCACTGTATCTCTGATCGATTGAAGTTAATGAGCGTAAAAAGATGAATCTATCATATCAATTGATTGATCCACATTGTTTTAATGTAATATATGTGTTGTTTGTTATGTAAGTTGGTTTTTACTTTGTTTATTGTTGCACGTCGTCGCTCTGATTGTACAACATTATATATATTTTATTTATTTATTTATTTATTAATATATTTATTTATTTATTTATTTATTTATTTATTTATTTACGTTAACTAACACAGCAGTCGACAAAAAGCTTAAGCTAAAGACAGATAGTAATTAATTGAAAAAGATAGCTTAGCTATATACACAACTAAACATCCCCGACCCGGTGGAGATGTTTTATTTGCATAAGGTGCCGGCTATGCCCCGATTCACAGCCAATGTGGTCAGGGATGAGTTGCAGCCAATCCAAGTCCAGAATATTATTATTGGTTTCGCTGTAGATGATTAAAAAGTATAGCGCGAAGAGAAGTGACAGAAAGATGAGGAGAAATTAGGTGAGAAAGGTTGTTAAAAGATTGGCAAAGAACACGAAAAGGTTTATGAAGAGAGTAGTTAGTCAGACATCTACTAAGGTGAATAGGAAAAAAGTTTCTGGTCCGACGTGAGGGAACACAAAAATATAGCGTATCTAGTAAATTAGTAGAAATGACTGACGTAACGCAAACTTAAGGAATTGCTTCTGTACCGATTCAATACTACGCTGGTGAACATCATATTGCGGATTCTACACTGGCGAGCAATATTCTAGAGTAGGGCGAACTAACGAAGTGTATAAAACCTTTGTTACATAGGGATCATCAAATTCTTTGGCCCAACGTTTAATGAAGCCATATTGTAACGTAGACGGCCTGGGTGGTAACTCGGGTAGTAGGAAAACGCAAACTGTCCCCTTTAAGAAGCGGTCCCATTTTCTACGGCTGGGCACACTAATAACGGCGGCACAGGGAGGGCTAGCTTTTTTTGAGCTAGCGCGGCCAACTTAACGAGAAGAAGATAGGGAGAAAGAGAAGAAGGGCTTGAAAGTTTTCGCTGCCGCCAAGACAAGAAAAATGAAGAGATTGAATAAACGAAAGAAACTAATCATCTCTGTTTTCTTTGAGATTCTGCCGAATTATCTTAGGCCTGACGATCGAACGCCCAACCGTAAACCAACCGCTCGGCAACGGGTGCCGTTATTTTGTTACACAAAGGCAAAACACGTTACATTGGTGTCAGGTGTGGGGTTATGTTCGGTTACTGCGAAGAACCTAACCACGTGTAAAATGCCTAAGAAATCGACGCAGGCTCGGAACAGCAGAATGGAAGAGGACAGCGGCAGTTCTATTATTGCTATAGGAGTCGGTGAATAAAAAGTTCGACCGAATGTGCGAAGCCTTAGAACGGTCCTTTATTCTTATAAACTAGCGCAGCCCACAGCGGTGCCAGGGCCCGTTTCGCCGCCGGAACACACTTCGTGGGGTGGGTTACCCCAACCAAGGCAGGACGCGCTGCCACGGGCCGCTTCCACCACCTACGGAGCGGCGTGGGCGCGATCACCCCCGTCCCGCAATTTAATCCAGGTTTGTTGCCGTTGTTCGATGGAACTGGATCTTGGGGCGAATTCGTGCGATTGGTAGACAAGGTGGCGAATTACTATCAGTGGGCAGAGGAGGAGAAATGTTTGGCAGTGGTGTTGAATCTGCGCGGTCGCGCCTCAACATTTTATGGCACCTTGCCTACACTTACCTACTCAGCATTGTGTGGCGCCATGCGCCAACGATTCATGCTAGATTGCCGGTCGAGCTATCAACTGTTGCGTCATCGGATACAAGGACCCAGGGAATCATTGCCCGATTTCGCATTGGAATTGGAACGCTTGGCCCAATGCGCTTTTACTGGAATGCCCGGACATATGTGTAGGAATTTGTCCTATTAATATATTTATGTGGGATGTGAATTTGCGAAGTGTATCAATTCCACTGTACACGAGAGACGAGACGACGATCAAGAGAGAACGTGAGCGTGTAAGAAAAGACGATCAAGAGGGATGACAAACGAATGAGAGATGACGACGGAGAGAGTAGGTTTTCACGCGTTGAATAAGACGGACGTGAGTTGAGGTCTTGCGTCATAGTCGGATGCAAGGTCAAGTCGAGTACCATAGACGGGTGCTAAAAGTCGTGTGTCACAGTCAGACACTTAAAGTCGAGCGCCAAAGTCGGGCGCGAAAAGTCGAAGCGTCATAGACGGACGCCAAAGTCGAGCCGAGCCAAACGTCGATTGTCATTTCGCATAGTGTAATCTCTATAAAGTCGTATTTTCATGTAAACCCCCTAGACTATAATTATATCGTTAAATAAAACCCCACATATTTTGGGTGCTCGACCGGGATAGATTCGAGTAAGAGTGGCGCTCATCCGGTTACAAAGAGTTTTCCCCACATATTTTGTCGTGATAGAAAGAGTGCGGGATACAAGAGAACACCCCACATAGATTTTTTGTGCGTTCGTGCGGGAGAAGAGTGAAAAAAAAAGTGATTTTTGTTTTCTTTAACAATCGTGTCGTATTAAGTCGGTCCTGCTCTGCTAGTGGTGAAATTAAAACATTAACTATGTCGTGTCTAAATGATTTAATAAGTGGTACTCTGAAAACGGGTAAAGTAGACAATAGACGAAGTCTATGACGAATAGATGAAGATGAACAATTTGTTGGCATCACAAGACGAAGACGAATTAGACGACGAAGTAGATGATGAAATAGACGACGAGACAGATCATGAGTTGGTAGCTACAGGGAGGAACGTAGCAACAGAGAATAATTTGAGGAACATACCGCACGAGAGAGCAAGCGAGAACAACAACGATGAGTACAGAAGAATAAACGAAGAGAGAGATAGAATGATGACGCCGCGTTTTGCCATTAGTTTTCGCGACGTGGAAGAGAACATTCGTATTTTTGTCGGCACTAACACTATTGCAGTAGAAGTTTGGATTATCGAATTCAATAAGCAAGCAACGTTGATGTGTTGGAACGATTTCCAGAAGTTTCTGTTCGCGAAGAAGGCGTTAAAAAGTATCGCGAAACTGTTTGTCTTGAGTGAGAGAGGAATAAATTCATGGAACTCTCTCGAAAAAGGACTTTTGAGTGAATTCAAATCGTGTGTGAGTAGTAAAGACATACATGAGCAACTGATAAAAATGAAGCGTAAAAACAATGAGTGCGCCTATGAGTATTTTTACAGAATGAAAGATGTAGCTTCACGTGGACATATTAAAGACGATTCATGAATAGAAAATTTAATTGACGGCATGTATGAAAAAAGTGAGAATAAGTCGATTTTATATGGTGCGAAAAATTTGATTGAGTTTAAAGAGATATTAAAGCAGTATAAAATAATGAGTGAAAAAGAAAGTAAGAAAGGCAATGGTAAATACAAAAACGATGAGAACAGTGCAAGAGTGAAAAACAAAATGATGAAAACTAATAATAAAGACGATGTTGTGTGTTACAACTGTGGAGATAAAGGACATTACTCAAAAGATTGTGATGATAAAGAGAAAGGTAGAAAGTGCTACAAATGTAATGAATTTGGTCATATAGCTAAAAATTGTAATAAAAGAGAAATGAACGGTAAATTTGAACCAAACACAAGAAGTTTTAAGTCGAAAGAAGAAATAACCTGTAAAGTTATTAAAATTGACAATATTGAGTGTAAAGCATTGTTCGACACCGGAGGTAAATTTTGTATCATTCGCGAAGATTTGTATAAACGTTTGAAACAACCCGAGTTGAGTAGCTTTGACGGGTTTCTAATTGTATTCGGTGTCGGATAATCAAATAAGATAAAACCAATTGGACACTTTGTGAATTCCATTTTGATTGACGACCAATCGTTTGTGTTAGATTTTCATGTAGTTCCGATTAGATTGTTAGATGTCGAAATGATCATAGGCGAGGAATTATGTTTGCAAGCTGACATTATATTTAGTCGAAATGGTGTAAGAGTAGAAAAGTTCGAAAAAGAAAGTGATGAAATAAAAATTCTAAAAATTGATGTCGCGAATAATAAAGATGAACTTAATATAGACGAATGTGCAAGCAAAAGTGCTAAAAAAGAGGTATTCGATTTGATATCTAATTATCAACCGATAGCAACAAAGACAACAAATGTAAAAATGCGAATAATTTTAAACGATGACAGTCCGATATTTGCGCGACCCCGTAGTCTTGCATTTAAAGAGGCAGAGTTCGTGAACGAGAAAGTCGAAGAATGGTTGGCTGAAGGCATAATTGAAAAGTCAACGTCCGAATACACAAGTCCTGTGGTACTTGTGAAGAAGCATGACGATTCCTACCGGCTAAGTGTCGACTTTCGTAAAATAAACAAGGTATGTGTGCGTGACCATTATCCATTGCCGCTCATCGAGGATCAGTTGGAACGTTTGCAAGACGCTACGATTTCTAGTACCATTGATTTGAAGAACGGATTCATTCATGTGGCAGTTGCAGAATCTAGTCGAAAGTATACGTCGTTTGTGACCCACTGTGGTCAGTACCAATTCAACAGGGTTCCGTTTGGATTTACTAATTCACCTGGAGTATTCCAAAGACATGTAAATGCAATATTTCGGCATTTATCCAAGAGAGGCATTGCGCTGCCATACGTTGACGATGTTATCATCTTGGCCAGAGATGAAGAGGAAGCTGTTAAGAATCTAAAAGAGATAATCGTAACCTGCGAAGAGTATGGTTTAGAGTTAAACCTGAAGAAGTGTCATTTTTTAAAGAAAAGAATACAATTTTTGGGACACATTGTCGAGAATAAGAAGATATATCCATCTCCAGATAAAATTGAGGCTGTTGCAAAGTTTAAAATGCCTCAAACCGTAAAGCAAGTTCAAAGTTTCTTAGGTTTGACGGGTTATTTTAGAAAGTTTATTCCAAACTAAGCGTGTATAGCGAAGCCTCTGACCGAATTGACCAAGAATGCACCAAAATTTGTCTGTGGCCCTGAAGAAGAAAATGCAGTTCAAATCTTGAAGAAGTTACTAACTGAAAATCCAGTCTTAAGTATCTACAACCAGTCGTACCAATCTGAAGTCCATACTGATGCATCCATTGAAGGCTTTGGAGCAGTTTTACTACAAAGATGTCCAGACGACGGTGAACTACATCCCGTATAATATATGAGTCGAAAGACCACAGACGCACAGCGAAAGTATAGCAGCTACGAATTAGAGATTCTCGCAGTCATAACAGCGTTAGAAAAGTTTAGAGTTTATCTTTTGGGCATGCATTTTAAGCTAATCACGGATTGCGCCGCATTTACAAAGACGCTGGAGAAGAAGAGCCTTTGTACCAGTGTAGCTCGTTGGGTACTTTTTCTTCAAGAATACGATTTTGACGTTTTACACCGTTCAGGTACCCGTATGAGACATGTCGACGCCCTCAGCAGATATCCAATTATGCAAATTAACGACTATGGAATCAGCGTTGGCATAAAGAAGGCACAGTCACAAGATGAGAAAATAAGAGCCATCATAGAAGTTCTGAAAGACAATTCGAAAACTTATGATGATTATTTTCTGAAAGCCGATATCCTGTACAAATTAGTCAATGACGTTGATTTAATTGTTGTCCCAAACGCGATGCAGAAGCAGAATATTGGTCAGGCACATAACAAAGGACATTTCGGGGCAAAGAAGACGAAAGACTTGATTAGCAGAGAATACTTTATACCGCATCTCGAGGAAAAAATCCAAAAATATATCGAATGCTGTATCTTTTGTATTATCAGTAGCCGTAAAGTTGGCAAGCAAGAAGGCTTGTTGCATCCGCTTCAGAAAGATGATATTCCACTTTTAACTTACCATATTGATTTTCTAGGTCCTCTCGAGTCTACTCACAAAGACTATAAGCATATTCTCGCAGTCATAGATGCATTTACGAAATTCTGCTGGTTATATCCAACCAAATCGACGACTACCAATGAAGTTATTACGAAGCTGACGATTCAAAGCACGATTTTTGGCAACCCTACGTTTATTATCTCGGATCGGGGTTCCGCCTTTACATCCCAAGATTTTCTGAAGTACTGCAACAACGAGGGTATCAAACACGTTAAGACGACTACAGCACTTCCGAGAGTAAACGGCCAAGTCGAACGTTTAAATGCGATCATCATTCCTGTCCTGTCCAAGTTGAGCGTTGATCATCCGACGAAGTGGTATCGACATGTTAACAAAGTTCAGCAGGCTATCAATTCGACGTACACCAGAAGTATTGGCACTTCTCCATTTGAGTTACTAACTGGTGTAAAGATGAGGACCAACGATAACCATAAACTGAGAGATCTTATCAACCAAGAGACGAAGGCAATATTTACAGACGAAAGAAGCGAGCTCCGTGCCAAGGCGAAGGCACACATCTCCAAGATCCAAGACGAAAACGAGAAGTACTACAACCTACGTCGTAAGCAAGCTTACGATCTTATAGTGTTGGCGACCTGGTTGCAATTAAGAGGACGCAATTCGGCAGTGGTCTCAAGCTAAAATCAAAAAATTTTGGACCCTACCAAGTTAAGAAGGTGAAGCACAACAACGCATACGATGTCGAAAAGGTAGGCCAGTGCGAAGGGCCTAAAGTGACGTCCACATGTGCAGAGTACATGAAGCCCTGGAACCCAAACCGAGACGATGAAGAAGATGACCCAGCATTCGGGTCGAATGCGTAATCAGAATGGCCGAATGTGGGATGTGCATTTGCGAAGTGTATCAATTCCACTGTACACGAGAGACAAGACGACGATGTAAGAAAAGACGATCAAGAGGGATGACAAACGAATGAGAGATGACAACGGAGAAAGTTGGTTTTCGCGCGTTGAATAAGACGGACGTGTTTTGAGGTCTTGCGTCATAGTCGGATGCAAGGTCAAGTCGAGTACCATAGACGGGTGCTAAAAGTCGTGTGTCACAGTCAGACACTTAAAGTCGAGCGCCAAAGTCGGGCGCGAAAAGTCGAAGCATCATAGACGGACGCCAAAATCGAGCCGAGCCAAACGTCGATTGTCATTTCGCATAGTGTAATCTCTATAAAGTCGTATTTTCATGTAAACCACCTAGACTATAATTATATCGTTAAATAAAACACATTTATTTGTAGTATTTTAGTTTATTTTAACGTAAAACTATTTATTTGATTATTTTAATTAGATTTAGTTGGAAATTGGTCGTCTTTACTGCTTCGCGTCGTTTCGTCTTTCGTCTTTTTTGCAACCGCTCTCGCTCGTCTCTTCGGTTCGACTGCCTCCTCTTTGACTCGTCTTTAGCTCAATTCGCCCCGCAAATTAAATTTTGACACTTTAAGGGCAGGTTTTAATAAACTCCAAACGGAGTTTACTGCGGTGGAGACTCAGTTCAGAAGTTTATCGCTTATGAATGAGTCTCCGAAACGTAAAAGGACCAGTCCTTGGGGTGTTTCTGTATCTGTAGATCCGCCAGCGTCCTTATCGTCCCCGACCGGCCTCATGCACCGTCCACTCCTAATGTACAGCAATTGATATCGTTTAAGAGCCCGGTTGTGAATGCTATTAGTAATGAATTACCGGTATCACCTGGGAATGATCTCTTAAAAACGATGCCTATTGTAGTGTCCGATGTGTCTGGGCAATTACCCATTCCAATGGAAATTACCGATAGTTCTAAAAGTATCGAGGGCCCCGTGAACAAGTTGACTGCTGCAGTGGGTGACTTGTCCAACGTTACTGCTGCGGCTGACGCTTCGGGACCGCGGCCTCTTTTGGCATACCACCCAAGAAACATATATTTGTTTCTAGGCTAGACCTTGTTGTCACATCTGATGATGTAATAGCCTATATTCGGAAGAAAGTTAACGTCTCGAATATTGCGGTGGAGAAGTTTAAATTTTCTTATTCTCGGGACATTTCGTCCTTTAAAATTAGTGTTTCTGCCAATATCTTCGACACTATATGTCGAGAAGATTTTTGCCCTAAACATATAATAGTTAAGGAATATACTGTAAAAAAGAAAAATCGGCAACCGATTCGCTTGCCTACAACAACAACTAATACTATTCCTGCCACATCAGCATCTGCTGGTGTGTCAAAAAACTAGCTTCGTCCCTTAACCTGGGTCAGATATATTTAAATCATTTAAATGGTATATTTAAATCATTTAGAGGCAATTCAGTTTGTCTCCTCTTTAGTTTCGAGTCAAGACATGCTCATAGTTGTAGGTGATTTTAATTTACCCGCTTTAGCATGGTCACTAACAGATGAATCTACCACGTTGTTGCCCTCTTTGTCACATGACTTTATTGATGGCCTTCTAGGCTTATCTTTATCCCAAGTCAATCCTGTCTTAAATTCTAATGGAAAATCGTTAGATCTTATTTTTGTATTGGATTCTTCTTATTGTGAGGTTTCTAGGATCGAACCATTTGTTCTTCCAGAAGACAAATTTCATCCTACATTAAATTTAATGGTTCAAATTTAATTTGGTTCAAATGAGTTACCACTAACTAGGTGCTTTCGTAAGACTGACTTTGCCAGCCTTAATGAAAACATTGCTACTACCCATTGGTCTTATCTGTACAAATGTAGTGATATGAACTCGGCTGTTCGTTTTTTCTATGATACTCTGAATTCACTCTTTGATATTTGTGTGCCTCTTGGTAGGCTGGAGCGGCTTAACAAACCTCCCTGGTTCTCTCGCGAGCTATCCAATTTGAAAAATGTGAAGACACGATATTATAAGAAGTTTCAAAAAACACGTCGTTCATCAGATTATGCTCTGTATACAGTCGCTTGTTCAAAATTCATGATGCTTAATTCAGCGGTGTAAGCTTCAGTTTTCTTCTGACCCTAAACAATTTTATAATTTTGTTAATTCTAAACGTAAGACCTCTGTGCACCCATCTTTTTTGTCTTTTCAAAATAAAAAAGCGAGCACTGATCAGGCAATTGCCGATATGTTTGCGAGTTTTTTCAAAACAACTTATTCCTCAACGGAATATCGAGCAAGTCCGTATCCTTATCATTTAAAAAAGGCTAATTGCATTTTCAATCCAGTGATTGATGAAAGTTCTATTCTTAGCGAACTTAAATTAGTTAAACCTGTTTATTCTCCGGGGCCAGACGGTATTCCTGGATGTGTACTCAGGTTCTGTGCAAACGCATTATGTAAACCCATTTTAAAATTGTTTCTATTGTCTGTAGAATCTTCCTCTTTTCCATCTATTTGGAAGGAGTCGTATATTATTCCTCTGCATAAAAATGGCAAAAAGTCCGAAGCCTCCAATTATAGAGGTATCTCAAAATTGTCCGCTATTCCGAAAGCTTTTGAGAAAATTATAACTTCTCAATTGCAACATTTTTGCAGCTCTATTATTTCGCCATCCCAACATGGGTTTGTGAAACGTAGATCTACAACCACTAACCTTTTAGAATTTACATCAATAATTGTCAAGGCGTTCAAAAATGGTAAACAAACTGATGTCATATACACTGACTTCAGCAAAGCCTTTGATTCCGTTAATCATACCCTATTACTTTCTAAGCTGAGCGACATTGGGTTTCCACCCCTTTTCCTTTCTTGGGTTCGAGAATATTTAACAAATAGAAAACAGAAGGTACTTTTTAAGTCTTCTTTTTCCGTTTCCATTTCTGTGACTTCTGGTGTACCTCAAGGTAGTCATCTTGGCCCTCTGCTCTTCACACTATTTATTAACGATCTTCCATCAGTCATTGTTCATTCGCGTGTGCTTATGTATGCTGACGATGTCAAGCTTTGTCTTACTTATAAAGATACAGATTCATTTAGTCGGCTACAAGCTGATCTTAAAAATTTTCAATCCTGGTGCTAGTTTAATCTACTAAATCTTAACACTACCAAATGTAAGGTAATGACTTTTTTTCGTAACTCTCCTCAACTGGTCACTTATTTTCTAAACAACAGCTCTTTAGAACGTCTAAATAATATGAATGATTTGGGCGTACTTATGGACCATAAGTTAAATTTTAACACCCATATTTCCACCACGGTCGCAAAGGCCATGAGTGTCCTGGGTTTCATTAAAAGATGGTCAAAAGAATTTGATGACCCCTATACAACTAAAGTTCTTTTTACTTCGCTTGTCCGTCCTATTTTAGAGTATGGATCTTGCATTTGGTCACCTCAATATGAGTCGCACCAGATTAGACTAGAATCCGTTCAAAAGCAGTTCTTGCTATTTGCTCTTCTTGGCTTAAACTGGGATCCCAATGTCAATTTGCCTTCGTATTCTAGTAGACTTCTCTTGATTAACCTTCCGTCCCTAACTAACCGTAGAATTATGCTTGGTGTCATTTTTATGCACAAGCTCCTAATTGGTGATATCGACTCGCCTGAGTTATTAGCTCAGGTGAATCTGTCGGTACCATGTAGACAGAGTAGACATCCTTGATACCTTTATCCCTTAGTCGTTGTTCTTTTAACTATGCTATGCATAGTAGGGTCCTCTGCTCTGATTACAATCTTCTATCCCCTGTAATCGGCTCAGAGTTTTCTATTAATATGCTTAAAACATCTATCCTATCCCATTTAGTTAATAGATAGCTATAGTATTATGTGTTTGTCTGGCTTTTCTATTGTGTATTTTGTCCACGCGATTCGTGCCGTGCGTTATACGGCTGCACCCCTCGGTCGGTCGGGTGGGAGGTGGGCAGTTATCTGCTTGGGCTCGCGCGTAACAGGCTTTGTCCTGGTGTCGTAGGGGCCACTTGAACGTACTGCGCATAGTATCGTTAACGTCCGCTATTATAATCCAATTGATCTTCAATCAGAGGTAATGGAAAATGGTCTTTTACTATTCCTTGTTTATTCTTCTGTAGTCAATGCACAGCCGTGGAGTGCCATCGCGTTTTTTTACTAATACGACCGGACTGCTGAATTCAGACTCGGATTGTTCTATTATTTCGTCTTTCAGCCACTGATCGAGTTGTTCATCGATTATGCACCGTTCAGCAAAAGCGAATCTGCGTGGTCTCGAATAAATTGGACTATCGTCTTTTAAAACAATACGCATTTCAACATTTGTCGATTTTAACTTTTCCGGCTTATAGTTTTTGATAAGTTCGTTCACTTCGCACTTTGTACTTTTCGATGCATTTGAGTCAATGTCAATTTCGTCGTTTTCGACCTTTATTCTCATTACCGAACTTAATTCCGTTTCATCATTATATTTCCCGATTTGTACGCCATCGCGATTGATTTTTATTTCGGCTTGCTTACAAAAGTCTTCTCCTAAAATCACTTCATCATCTAGGAATTCAGATGATACCACTAAAAAAACCAAATCAAACTGTTCTTGGCTTACGAAAAGCCTTCCCGTAAACGAACCGATAGGTACCACTCTCTTTTTATCTCCGAAACCGTATAGAACTTTATCAACTTTAGCGAGCTTAGGTTTTTTCAAACGATTATAAAATGTTTCCGTTACGATATTATATTTGCTACCAGTATCAAGCAAGGCTATATACTTTTCATTGTTGATTGATACTTCTTTACACATAAACATATGATCATCTGATATTTTATTAGTATTACGAACATCTGTGCTATTTTCAGGCTTTTTATTTGGAAAGTCTTTTGCTATGTGACCAAAATTATTGCAACCAAAACACTTTCTTCCTTTACTCTTATTGTCACAATTCTCAGATATATGTCCTTTTTGCCCACAGCTTTCCCGCATTTTTTATAACATTTTATTTTCTCTTTAAACTCTTTTAGGTTATTAGCATTGTACAATATTGCTTTGTTCATACTCAAGTCATTAATTTCGTCAATTACATACTGTATAAGAGCACTGTTCTCTATATTACCCCGTGATGCCATCTCTTTAATTTTCAACAAATATTCTTGAACACTTTCACCTTTCTTTATTTTCCGTTCTGACAATTGCTTATGTAACTCCGCGCTATTTATTACTGTTTTAAATTCATTTAAAAGTGATTCCTTCAATGTCGACCAATTTTTAATTCCGCGTTCACTCAGAATAAACATTTTGGCAAGTCCTTTAAGAGCTCTTTTAGCAAAAACAAATTTTCGTAAACTATCCCATTGCATCAAGTCAGCCATGTCTTCGAAATCCTCAATCCATACTTCAACTGATAAAGTTTCATCGCCATGGAAAGGTCGTAAAGAGTCCTCAACGTCCCGAAAACTCAAAGCGAACCTCGGTGGTGGCATGTTGACATTTACTGCACTTTGCGTATCAATATTGTTGGCCACGACTGTAGAGTTTGTCCTATTCGTTTTGTTTCGCATATTTTCGTTTGTTGCAGCTGTTCTAAAATTCGTTTCGTCGCTCACTACTGACAACATTTCGTCTTCGTCTTGCATATTGCCTACATCTCCATCTCTTTCGCACTCATCGTCGTCATCTTCGTTTTGATCATTCTCTGTGTCAAGGTCAGCTAGCAAATTTTCAGCTTGCAAATCGCGAAATAAATGGGAAGTTAGATTCGATTTATCATGCGATAAACCCAAAACGTTACAAATAATCATTAAATCGTTATTTGTTAAATTCTTTTCCACATAAGACACTTTACGTTTATATAAATCGCTGTTGCAATCAAAATCAAACCCTTCAAACTTTCTTAGTCTTTGGCGATTTGCACGATCGCCTTCTTCTTCGTATATAAAATTGTGAAACAATGTAATATTTGATTTCTTTTCAGTTTTCAGTGCCTCTTGCACAATCACAAAATCTTCAAGTTTGCTCATAGTTCTTTCTCTTACGCACACACACTAATATTGTACATACAAATATGTATATGTATATATACGTCGTTTGCCACGTCACCCGATAACTGTGGTATTCAAACACTTTCGCGTCGTTCGTTGAAAACTTTTTCACCGTTTCTTTGCCGCTTTTTCGTCGTTAGCCGCCAATTTTTCGTCGTTTGATGCTAATTCTTATTCTTTTTTTCGTCGTTTGATTCCAATGTTGCGTCGTTTTATGTACGTTTGTCTCTTTCTCACTCACAGATATTACTTTTTTACTTCTTTATAAGTTGAGCCATGCCTTCTTTGTAGGTTCAGTCATGCCTATTTTGTAGGTTGAGCCCCCATATTTGTAGGAATTTGTCCTATTAATATATTTATTTGTAGTATTTTAGTTTATTTTAACGTAAAACTATTTATTTGATTATTTTAATTAGATTTAGTTGGAAATTGGTCGTCTTTACTGCTTCGCGTCTTTTCGTCTTTCGTCTTTTTTGCAACCGCTCTCGCTCGTCTCTTCGGTTCGACTGCCTCGTCTTTGACTCGTCTTTAGCTCAATTCGCCCCGCTCAGCAGAGTTGCCAGACCCAATCCCACATATGTATGACCAGATTCTGGTGCAACAATTTATTGACAGTATGCGCGAAACTCCGCTACAGGGATTAGTAATTTCTAGTCGACCGATTTAGCTACAAGAGGCATTGGACATAGCGATGCGAGTGCAAGCCCAGTTTGGACGCACACACGGTAAGCCGGTTCTGCACAGTCAGGTGGTCGAGAGTGGAGACATCCACATACCAAAACGTCGCACCACTAACAACAACCGCTTCGGAAAACAGCAGCATGCCAATGTCGCGGGGCGAACATTGGCAATAGTAGACAACGATACAGCTATTCTATCTCCAACACCAGTAAATGTACCGGCGACCCTCAGGCCCAATTCAGTGAAGAACGCATCAGTTGCCCACTAATGCCGAGCCCCCAGGCATCACGAACGGAGAGGCTAGATGACGGTGTAGGCTCGGAACCGGCAGTGGAAAATATTCTGGCCCCTATCGACCGTCCAGATACCCGAAATTCAGCCACCAGTACCAGGAACGTTCGCCATTCTAACGTTTCCACCGTTAATGGAGTAGAGCGGTCTGCCATATTTGAGCATTCCGTTCCTACCACATTGGAGCCATCCACGGACCAGAGCAGCAGGCATCCAACCACGCCGTTGCACGAGTCACTATATACAGAGCCCGCGGGTGGAAGCGAGAACACTGGCTTGAACGAAGAAACCGTATTGGCGCGATTGTTTCGTGAACCCTTGGCCGCCGTCCCAACAAATATATGCGCTAAATGCCCCCCTGAAGTAAACAGGAAAGATGCTGCTATCTTAAATGGCCGACGTGGGACGGGGAATCCTATCCAAGCTACGTATTCACCTGTACCAAATGCTAAGGACAGCTTACATTGTATTGTTTTCTTTCAGCAGAGGCCATTGCCCATAGTGGTGGATACCGGCGCGGCACCGGCGCGGTGTTGAATTGGCGAGATGTGCAGCAGCCAATACGAACCTCACCATGCCAGGTAACCATGTATGGTATGGCGTCGTCAACGCTCACCTGCACTGAAGAAACGATGGTAGAGTTGCAAGTGCTGCGCAAGCCCCTGATTCATTGATTTGTCCTGGTGAAGGATTCTACGCCTACACTACTGGGTACTGATTTTTGGCTAGAACACAAGGTCGTGATCGACTTTGATAAGATGCACCTAAGGTTCCACTGGGGTACCATGCCCTTTCTCCGCGCCTCCGAAGCGCCGCGAAATCCGATATACTTGATGACTCCCGTCTGTTTGGCACCACGCTCCGACACGCATGTCAGATTGCAATGTGCGACGACTAAGCCGGCGTTACCGAGCTTACTGAAGGAAGACTGTTACACAGAGCTGCCGGACGATATCCTCCTGAGCACCGGCGTCGTCCAACCAGTGGCCGGCCAATTTTCTGCCAGGATATCGAATCTAAGCGCACACGAGAGAACGCTGCCACCCACACTAGTTTTGGGCGACTTAGAAACGGTAGAAGTGGTATTACAAGATGCCAAGATGCGAGCTCAGACTCTGTCGATTGGGACCGATTCGGGGCCTATTTTTGTCCGAAACGATGACGAGACTGACAAACCAACTTAGCTTCTCACCACATCGATACCGGGCCGGCACGCCCTATTAAACAGATGGCCCGAAGAATACCTCTTGCGCGCAAAGCTGAGGTGCAGCAACTGGTTGCTGACATGGAGAACAGAGGCATAAGTCGCCCGTCCGTCAGTCCGTGGTCGTCGCTGGTGGTGCTAGTCAAGAAGAAAGATGGAGCGACACGATTTTGCGTGGACTATAGGCGCCTGAATGAGATAACAGTCAAGGACTCATACCCGCTGCCCAAAATGGACGACATCCTATCAACGTTGTACTGCTCTCAGTGGTTGCGGATGGACGAACCCTCCCGACCAAAGACAGCTTTCACTTGCGATGCTGGACTTTTCGAGTTCAATGTGATGCCATTTGGGCTTTGCAACGCCCCCGACACGATTGAACATTTGATGGACAATCTTCTGTCTGGGGTGATGTGGAAGTTTGCGCTAGTCTATCTCGATGACGTGATTGTTTACTCTCGCACGACCGAGGATCACCTCACACACCTGCAGGACGTGTTTAAACGACTGGCAGAGGCTGGTCTTAAAATTAGTTCGAAAAAGTGCAGCTTCTTTAGGAAACAAGTTAGTTACCTAGGCCATATCGTGAGTCGTGATGGATTACAGGCGTGTCCCAAAAAGATTGATAAAGTGCTGAGCTGGCCTACACCTCGAAGTACCAAGGAAGTGCGATCGTTTTTGGGTCTTTGCTCATACTACCGCAAGTTTATCCCCAACTTCGCTACTATCGCTCGACCGCTCCACCAGCTGACTGAAAAACTTCGACGCTTTGAATGGGACACTCACTGCAGTCACTCCTTTGACACCTTAAGGCAGTGTCTAACGACAGCCCCCGTCTTGGCGTTTCCTAATGAGTAATCGAGTAATCGAGTATTATAGTAAATGTTTCCAACCAGTAGAACGTAACTATTGTGTAACACGTCGAGAGCTCCTCGCCGTAGTCCGTGCCACTAAACACTTTCATCATTATTTGTATGGCCGTCCGTTTCTCGTACGGACTGACCATGCATCTTTACAGTGGCTGTACAACTTCAAAGAACCAGAAGGGCAGATGACACGTTGGATAGAACGTCTGCAACAGTACGACATGCAGATTTAGCATCGAAGTGGTACACAACATGGTAACGCTGACAGCCTCTCTCGCCGACCTTGTAGCGACTGTCCCACATGCGAAAGAGTCGAACGGAAAAATGGTGTGGCCGTGTTGTTTACGCAAGTCCTGTTACCCGACCTGTGCAAGGAGCAAGAGGCGGACCTGGCCCTCGGTAAGGTGCGCGATTGGATGAACCAGTCCGAACGACCACCTAAAACAACATTGTGGGTCGAGAGCCCAGAAATTAGAGCTTTGTGGCATCTCTACGACCGATTAGCCTTTGATGAACTAGGAGTGATTACCATAAAAAACTCGGAGAATATACCGTAGCCCTTATGCCCCGCTCACTGGTAGATGCTGCCATTCGAGGCGTGCATGACTATCCATCCGGAGGTCACTTCAGTGCTAAGAAGACTTTAGAAACGATTTTACTGGATCGGCCAAAGTGCCGATATAACCCGAGCCCCGTTCGATCGTCTGGCGATTGACATTCTAGGCCCTCTACCAACTACGCCTCGTGGGAACCGCTACGTCGCGGTCGTTATGGATTATTTTAACAAGTGGCCGAAATGTGCAGCTATTCCGGACCAGACAGCCGAAACCGTAGCTCGAGCATTGGTACAAGAAGTCTTCTGTCGATTCGGCGATCCATTTGTCTTACACTCTGATCAAGGACGCAACTTCGAGGCGGGGGTCTTCCAGGCCTGTATGCGGCTGATGACTGTTGAAAAGACACGTACCACGCCGCTGCATCCACAGTCAGATGGCATGGTGGAACGCATCAATCGCACGTTGCTAGATTACTTCGCAAAGTTTGTATCTACTAGCCAGCATGATTGGGATGAGCTGCTGCCCATGGCGTTATTGGCCTACAGGTCAGCGGTTCATGCTCCGGTTATTCGCCCGCAAGGCTAACGTTTGGAATGTAATGTACACAACCCGGAATGAATCCAGATCATGTACATCCCCTCTTAGTCACAGAATCTTCTTTGATCCAAGAAGAGGTCAGGTTCAGCCTATATTGGTAGTCTCTCTCGCAGTCCCTAATCATCAGATGTTATGATGGGCAAGAGTACCACAAATTAGGCCAAAGCCAACACATCTACGGGCTTAATGTATCGAGAAGTTTGGTCCGGGTGGGACTTCTGGCTGTCGGCTAGCAAACAGTCTTTGGGGGGGTTCTTTGGACCAGCATTACTCAATACACCCGTAGTACATAAAATAAAACAAAGTCCCTAGAGCACGAATATTACACAATTATTTAACCAAAAGAGATGAACTAGAAGGATAGAGAAAAAGAGTATATTAGTATCGCACGAATAGGGAAGCTATGAGGATGTTATTATAGCTTCGCGTCTAAACCCTCCCAACCAATGATTTTCCTTTCGCAAGATTCTGGAAAATCCCAATATAATTCAGCTCACCGCTCACATTTCGCTACAAGGAAGATCACATAACTTTTACTCAAACATTACAAAATGATATTTATTCACGAGGGTTACGGAATACCAAAATACTTCAATAAGTCGGAAACATAATCCGAGTTGACTAAACTAAAATGATGATTCTTATAATATACGGTAATCAAATTAAATAATTGGATCATTTCAGGCATCCAAAAGCCAAATTAGGGATAATATGTTTTGTTTTGTGAATCTTAATTGTAAGGTGGATATATATAAACTTATAGATATTCAAAAATGAAAATGTCAATTGGAATTTGGAAGTCTCCAACTTAAATTACGAGATTAATTATAAATAACTGTAGGCTCGCTCACACAGTCAAAGGCGATTCTTAATATCGATTTAATTTCTCAACACTGATTGGCAATTTTATTTTTTCTTTGATCTTTTCTTTAGCTTTACTGTACGCGAGAGAATTTTTCTTATTTGCAGATTATTCTACACTGAACTCGTATTCTTTTTGCATACAAACAGGGAAATACCAGAACGATCATGATTTATGTCAAGAACTTACGACTTACCCATCCGTCCGGTCCGTCGAAGGCCTTCGTCGTCCGCTGGACGATGCTTAGGAATAAAATATTAGGTTAAATCAAGCGTCTGGCATTCCTATGGTACAAATTCGGTCTAAGGGACTCTCAATCCGCAACGAAGAAACTTCTCTGCCCGTATCCGATTCGGGCGGCTACTCCAAGCTGGTTGACTTTATTGAAATGTCTCTGTGCCCTTCACGGTGTGCAGCTTTTGAGCCCACGGTGTCTCAATAATTATCCCTGGCAAATTCTCGGAATTCAAATATAAAATTCCTTGCTTAGTCTTTCCGCATTCAATTTGATTAGGGCTAAGTTTCCAAAAGAACTTATTAGAAACTTCCAAAGATTCAAATATCCACAAAAATTTAACTTACGATAATAAGATTCACAAAACTTTATAATAGTTGTTGTCCTAGATGCTCCAGATTAGTATTTAATTAACAATTTGGCTTGATGGCCAAGAAAATTTCAGATTTAAATCCTCACATTAATTCTGGAGGAGCAGCGTGGTTTATGCGTCTAGCCAGGGCGGAAGTTCGTCAGAAAAGAGTGTGACCAATGCATGCGATCGCGCACGATGCCACTTCGCTAGGGTTGCACTAGTAAAACTATCGAACTTCTAAGCTCAGCTGATTATTTTTATCGATACAATTACCCACCACTTACTGAAGTACAAACTAACTCCTTAAAATTTAAAAATAAATCTAACGGCAGAAACTGGGCACTACAACCACAGGATAATACTAGAGCTTGCTTCGGAGTATTAACCTGAAAAAAGACAGTTACTGCCTAATGTCCTTAGCATGATAGGTTCCTAGCAATTTACCATTTAAATCCTCTAACACATAATAACAGTTTCCTAATCTCTCTCGAATTCGCGACTTTAGCCACAACAAGTTTAACTTAGCACTAACGCATTTTTGGAAGTTACTCTGTCCAAAATTACGTCTAAAGACTTCTTGTCCTACTTTGAAATTAACCTCCTTGGTTCTCAGATTATATACCTTTGCATTCTGCTCCGCTGCCTCTGCTATATTCTTCTTGAGTAAATTTCGCCGTAATGCCAACTGATCGTCTTTTCGTAACACGTTATTCGATTCATTCAGCATGTTAATCTTTTCGAGAAGAGTATATTGGGATCCATGTGTGGCCATGTCAAAGCCAAACAAAGCATGGAAAGGAGAGCATCCTATACTCTGATGATACGAATTCCTTAGTGCACAACTTATAGCAGGTATGTGTAAAACCCATTCGCGCTGGTCCTCTTTGAGATAGGCGCGTATTGCTGCAATTATGGATCTGATTACCCTCTCAGAGGCATTCGACTGTGGGGAATAAACAGCTGTATATATATGCTTTATGCCCAACGTCGTTAACCATGCATTAAATTCGCTTTCCTTGAATTGTGATCCGTTGTCGCTAACCAATATCTCGGGAACTCCGTATCTAAAGAATATATTATCCTGTAGGTACTCTTGAATCACATAACTCTTAAATACTTTAAGGGGTTGAAGCCAATGATACTTCGATAAATGATCAACCACTATCAGGAGTCCGATATGACCCCGTTTACTTCTCGAATATGGTCCCAAAAGATCAATATATAATCGCTGAAATGGTCTCTCTGATACTGCGGGCTTACCCATTGGTGGCTTCAAGATTTGGTTAGGTGCTTTCGTTGACTTGCACGTCTCACAGTTTCGTATATAATCACGCACCTGTACCACCATGCCAGGCCAAAAGAATGTCCGACGTATAAGCTCCAAAGTTTTTGCCATTCCCCCATGAGCAGATATCGTGTCTTCATGAGCTCGTTTTATAATTTCTCTTCACAAACTTTGTGGAATCCATAATTTCCAAATATTGACTTGACTGGACTCTGTTCCATCATCATGCTCCGTGCGTATATAAACAAATTGATCTATTATTTTCAAATCCGGGTATCTTTCCTGTTCTTTTTCAATATTCTGTCTTAGTTGTTGACACTCTTCGTCATTGAAACTAGGAGAGTTCAAATCGACTAAGGGGCGAAGTTCTTCCAAAGCGCAACAAATCCTCTGAAAACATTCTGGACAAGGCGTCGGGTACTACATTATCTTGACCTCGTCGGTGACTTACTTCAAACTTATAACCTTGCAGCTTCATGGCCCATCTCGCGAGTCTTCCTTTCAAATCTGATTGTCGCATCAACCAAACTAATCTGGCGTGGTCGGTTATGACTTCGAATTCCTGTAGTTCCAGATAGCAGCGGAATTTTTCAATTGCTTGCAAAGCAGCCAAGCACTCGCGTTCTGTTACGCTATAGTTTCGTTGAGCTGTTGTTAACTTCTTTGACATAAATGCTATAGGTTTTTCAGCTCCTTTTTCGTCCAATTGTACCAACATTGCTCCGATGCCATAGTTGCTTGCATCACAATGCATGAAGAATTTCTTGTTGAAGTCTGGATTAATCAAAATCGGTGCAAAGGTAAGCTTTTCCTTAAGTTTTTCAAATGCAATTTGAGCTTCCTGTGTCCATGCAAATTTCGTTTTTCTTAGTTAGCAATTGGGTTATCGGAAATGTAATATCAGAAAAATTATCAATGAATCTACGATACCAACCAACAACACCAAAGAAACCTCTGGTTTGCTTTATCGTTTTCGGAATTGGCCAAGTCTTTATTGCTTCTATTTTGGCAGGGTCTGTTGAAATTCCTCCTCTTCCTATAATATAGCCCAGATATGGCACTTCTGTAACACAAACTTTGTCTTTTACATATTTAAAGTTAGATTTGCCTTTCTAAATTGCTGAGACATACGAATCAGAATTTCCAAATGAGTATCGAAGTCTTCTGACACCACACAGAGATCGTCTAGGTATCCGAACACACAGTATTTCAGATCTGCTGGAATTAGATCGTCTATCAATCGTGCCATGGTTTGCGAAGCGTTGCACAATCCGAACGGCATTACTGTGAACTGGTACAGGGGGCGGCCGGGTATCGTGAAAGCTGTTATGGGTTTGGAATTTTCTGAAAGAGCAATTTGCCAGTAGGCATCTTTTAAATTAATTTTTGTTATAAAGTTTGCCTTGGGCAGTCGCGCGAAAATTCCATCAATGCTTTGCAGCGGATATGCGTCCTTTTTGGTGACTTCATTTATTTTTCTTGCATCCAAACATAATCGCACTTTTCCGGGCTTCATAACCAGACGCATAGGAGAACTCCAAGGACTATTGGCTCTCTCGATCACTCCCATTTCCAACATTCGGTCGATTTCTTTATACATCAACTTTTCAACCGCTGGCGACACGGGATAGAAGCGTTGTTTGATTGGAGTTGCTTCTTTGATCTCTATGTCATGAAAAATAAGTGGAGTTCGGCCTAATCCCTGTTGTTTAAAATCCGGAAACAATTGTATAACATCGTTTAATCTTTTTTCTTGCTCTGGGGTTAATAAACATTTCTTTTCGTCATCAATCGAGTGAATATTGTTATCTAATCTGGGAGTCTTACAACGATATGAAAATTCTGGACATAACTCAAAAGATTTCCAGAAATCGATTCCTAAAATAACTCGTTTCGCTAATGACGGGATAATAAAAAGAGAAAGAGATTTTCGCTTGCTTTCGTATTGCACCTCTGTTCTTATTATTCCGGTAACTGGATGTCTTTTCCAATCTGCTGTTGCCACACTTGAAACAATAGTTGAAAATCCGGGATATTTCGTCCCTTCTTTTGCTGCTAAATCTGATCCGATACAACTGATATTGGCTCCAGTATCCAATAGACCAAGCTTAGAAAATTCGAGAAACTTTACTGGAGCGTAGAAACGCCATCTGCGGTTTCGTTAATCATAGACGCTATTATTTGTCTTTGGACATCTTTTACTTTCTTCCAAAGGCGACGCAGACGTTCGCTTGAGCGACTTCTAATAAACTTGCAGCCGTTGATGGTATGGTAGTCTGGGATACGGCTGAATTTTATTTGTCAAATCTGGTGTTATGTTGTTTGTCGCTGTGTTATTCTTACATCTACTGAGGGTCCACTCGGCTGCGACGGAACGACGGGCCCTGATTGGAGTTTTTCGAACGGGATAGGCATACCTCACATTGTGGTTTGTAGACATTTTTCTTTCCACATCCGTAGCAGAAAATGCGGCGCTCTTCTAAGCACATGTCCCATCTGTGTCCTTCGATGTCACAGTTCCAACAAATATATTTCTTTTCCTTGACTTGAATTGCATTTAACTCCGGTGGAATATCTTCTTCCTATGGATTTCGTATGTCTCTTCGAGTAAAGCGATGTTCTTCCTAACATTTGTATACTTCGTAATGCGTTTTCCTGATTCTTCACGGAGAAAATTGCTCTCGGCGGTGCACCAACTGGCGAAGTTTAGATACCGATTCAATTGGAACGTATAATAAAGCTTCTCGTACTTCCAAAATCAGGTTTCTTTGTAGCTGATGTACGAGTCGTTTTTCCTCCAAAGGTATTACAAATCTCGATATCAAAGTCATTACGTCTTCATAGTAAACATCGAATGCTTCACCATTCCTTTGTTTTCGGTTACGTATTTCTTCAAGAATCAAATCATCATCCTTAAAATCGTCGTATTCTTGTTTTGAATCCATACAAAATTCTTTCGAAATAACTTCGACATGTTCTTTTCGATAGCGCCAAAACCATTCCTTGACTCTTCCGTTAACAGTAGGTGCAAATTTCTGCACACCGGTGTAAAATCACTCTGAAATTATCTACACTTAATGCTTTTATTCTGTATAGAAACTCTGATACTGTAGGACCTTTAGGGGACGCATCAAATTTATACCCCAACTTTGTACTAATTGGGCGGCTTTTTCAGGATTAATATATCGTGTGATATTAAATCTGATCTTGGGGTTGGAACGTGAATGCCATCGCGTGTTGCTAGATCGTCCAACTGAATTATTTAAATTCAAATTTCCCAATCTCTGATCAATTAAATATTCCATTCTCTCAAAATTGAATTAACATTTATCTCAGCTGCTCGATTGAAATTGATTGTTGCTGTGACCGAGCTG
>NW_025814098.1:0-86439 GCF_018902025.1 Drosophila willistoni | reverse complement strand
AAAGCACAATGACACAAACGAGGGTAGAATTCATAAATACAGCCCTCAAGCTGATACATACTATCTTCGATGGTGATATTAAAAGTCTAGCGGGTTTCATTGCAGCGCTTCGCGTTCTTGACACCATAAAAGAACCGCACGAAGCGTAGCCATCGAACTCATAAAATCAAAATTAAAAGTCAAGCGGCTAATACCCTAAGCTCGGAAAAAAACGATTGATGAAGTAATACGAAGACTATCAACAATCTTCAAGGGTGAATCAGAGATCTCTTAACAGCAAAAATTAAAAATCTGCAGAGAAACCCAACCCTCCGTGTAATATAATAACAAATATAATTATCGCGTAGAGGCATGTCGTGGTTATTATAATAACTAAAAGGGAAAAGATAATTTCGTAGCCGACGCGCTATCGAGAATAACTATACAGACTTACAAAATATACCAACCAGTCACAAAATTCTGAGAGTCACTACCAGAATCAAATAAACAGTCAAATTCCTGCGCAGGAAAAGAAAAGAAAATAACATAAAGAGTTGCAAAAGCAATCTCTTAATGCTTCTAAGCCCAATGTGTATACGTCATTGAAAACGACGAAGTACAAAAAGTAGTGACCTGCGAATAACTGATTCTTAACCACATTCAAACATGGCATGAAAGTTATAGCAAGAATTGACATGTGCGATATGTATACCAATGGAATTCTCGACTTAGGTCAATTTTTCAAAGGCTCGAAAAAAATGCCGGTATACTTAACATAAGTCAAGTCAAAGTGGCACCGAGCGAAAAGATCTTTGAAACTATCTCAATAGAATCTTTTAAAAATATGGGCAATAAGATTTTACAATTATTAAGAGTATCGCTACTCAAGCCGGTGACCTTATTATCAAATAACGATAAAGAAAAAGAAGCAATACTGTTACGTTCCACGATGACCCCATACAAGGAGGTCATACTGGAATATTAAGAACTATGGCCAAAATAAAAAGGCATTACTATTGGAGGAATATGACACGAGATATATCTCAATATATAAACCAGAGGGCCGGGGCTAACTTCGACCGCGTCAAAGTTTGTATACTCTTGCAACTTTTATGGTAACTCTTTCCTAACCTATAGCCATCAAAGTGGAAAAACGTTCAAGCTAAAAAGGCTAATGTTTGCGAAAACAATCTTAGCATAGGGAAAAACTAAGATATTGATCAAAGTCACTGTTTTCCACCATCGTTCCTATGGGAGCTATATATTATTAAGAAAAGTCACTGTTCGTGACTTTGCCATTTGTATGGGAGCTATATGATATAGTGATACGATCCGGCTGAATCCGAGATATACAATGCAGTATATACAAGCCTACATGCAAAGTTTCAGCTCTGTAGCTCCAACGGTCTAGGAGGAGTTTGCGTTGATCCAGACGGACGGACGGACGGACATGGCGATTTGAACTCGTCTCGTCGTGCTGATCAAGAATATATAGTCATATATCCGACTCCAATACCCAATAACATATAAATATTTCGGCCTTAAAATTCATAACGTTAAAGTAAACATCCGTTTTTATAAACAATTGTCCCCCTCAAAACCAAAGCGTATGAACGCTAATCCATAAAAATTAACATAAACAATTGAACACTTGAAGTAATAATTGTCCCCCTCAAACCAAAGCGTATGAACGCTAATCCATAAAAACTAACATAAACAATTGAACACTTGAAATAATAATTGTCCCCCTAACAACCAAAGGCGTGAGAACGCTAACTCAGCAATTAAAATCGGACCAATCAAATCGTCGAAATATCAACCACGCCACCAAAGGGCTCCCAAATTTAGCTATAAATATAACCATAAGACATTTTTGTAATCAGTTCTAAGTTTTCTTTCAAATAATAAAGTACGTTGCTTTTAACTCACAAAAAATATCTTTTTTTCCTTATTGGGAAAATCGAATATTTAATTGGCGCAGTCGGTAGGATTGGAAAAAAGTTATTCTATCCGTGTTACATATAGAATTGTTATCCGTGTGTTACATAGAATTGGTGAATAATCATTGTAGTGAACTGTTATTCTATCCGTGCGACGCGTAGAATTGTTAGCCGTGCGTTACATAGAATTAGTGAATAATCACTATAAAATTCCGATCCGACATCAAGAACTTACGGGTAGTGCTCAAAAGTCTACAACAGTGAAAAATATTTTCTGCCAACTGTGCGCGGAAATATCAACTGTGTGTTGCAACCAAAAAAAAAAAAAAAAAAAATAAACTGCGCGAAAATATTAACTGTGTGTTACAACTATTAAATCCAATTGAGGAACAAAAACGCCAACTTGTGTGCGAACAAAAAACCAAAATCCAAAATAAAACATAACCAAAACCCAGAAAATTAACAAAACAAAACACCACAAAAAACCCAGAAGATCAACAAAAAACACATACTAAAACCCAGAAAAAAAAAAAAACAAAACAACACATCACTAAAACCCAGAAAATCAAAAAATAAAACAAAACATCACTAAAACCCAGAAAATCAAAAAAAATAAAACACCACTAAAACAAAAAAAAAAGAAGAAATAAAATGGCTGTAGAACTCACCGAAGCCCACCTCAATCAAGCACTGTCTTCGTTAAGACAGGTGGCAAATTACGATGGAGCTCCAGAAAATCTGACGTCGTTTATAAGGAGGATAGATTTTATTATGCACCTATATCCAACCCATGATATAAGGCAGCATAACATATTGTTCAGTGCAATCGAGATGCAGTTCACTGGAGATGCACAACGGCTCTCACAAATTGGACAAGCCAACACCTGGCCGAACTAAGGACACTCCTCATCAATGAATTAAAGACGCAGACCCCCTGTGAGGAACTTCTTCGACGCCTCTACAACACCAACTATGCAGGAAATCTTCGTAAGTTTGTAACAGAATTAGAAGATAAGTCCTACATTATAACAAACAAATTAAGTCTAGAAAACGATGCGAATAACACCGCGCTTTATACAAATGCGTTAAATAACACTATAAAAGACGTAATAAACAAAAAATTACCCTATAGATTATTTATGACGTTAGCTAGATACGATATAACCAAGTCAGCAAATTGAAGCAAGTAGCTCAAAGAGAAGGGTTATACGAGAATAGTATAACAGAAATAAGAAAATCAAATCAAAGCCAAAATCAGAATCAAAAAGGTGGAAAAACTTTTGTACCCAATAGTACAACTCCGTCTCAAACAAAACAATCAGATACAATACAAAACCAAAAACTATTCCAAGAATTTCAACAAAAATTAAATATTGACAGGGCTCAGAACCCAATGAATAGTCAACAGCAAAACAACTATTCAAAGAATAATGTAGCAAACCAGCCTACAAAAAGGCAAAAAGAAAGTAATAGTGGAATTAGCAAAATGGACACATCCGAAAATTTTCATCAGAATGCCTCGGATCAATCGGAAGAAGAGATAGAGACAAGTCCTTCATCAGAATAATGATGAACAATAAACCCTTGAGATGTGTAGTCGACTCAGGCTCTTCAATTAATATAATGTCCGAAAACTTTTTTAATTTTAAAACCTATTTAGGAGATTCCAAAATTCACATGATTGAAGGAGCAGTAGAACTAAAAGAAATTATTTTCCTTGCACCCAGCAAACTTTGTCCGACAGAACAAAAATTTCCATAAATTTTCAAATAAATACGACATGTTGATAGGCAGAACTTTCCTAAAAGCCTGCAAAGCACAAATAAATTATGAAGAAGAATACGCAAAATTAGGAAACTATACATTTTACTTTAGAGATGTTGAAGAAATAGAAGAAGAACAAAACATAGAAGTTTTGGACCCACCCACAGAAAGGGACCCGGAAACAAAATTTGCGATTGAAAACGAAATAATAGAAAGCAATGAGTATAGACTCGACCATTTAAACAACGAAGAAACTCAAAAACTAAAAAAGGTCTTGTACGAATTCAGTGACATTCAGTACCGCGAAGGTGAAAATTTGACTTTCACGAGTACAATAAAGCACTCTATTCATACAAAACATGAGGACCCAATCTATAAACGACCATACAAATATCCCCAAACATTTGATATGGAAGTCAACAAACAAATAAATGAAATGATTGAACAAGGTATCATTCGAAAATCGAATTCCCCCTACTGTTCACCCATTTGGATCGTTCCAAAAAAAGGAGATGCTTCCAAGAAACAAAAATTCAGATTAGTCATTGACTATCGAAATCTAAATGAAGTCACAATAGATGACAAATTTCCAATTCCAGTCATGGACGAAATTCTCGACAAACTGGGAAAATGCCAATACTTTACCACCATTGATTTAGCTAAGGGATTTCATCAAATTCAAATGGATCCTGAATCTATTGCAAAAACAGCTTTCTCAACTAAACATGGCCATTACGTATGCCATTTGGTCTTAAAAATGCCCCGGCAACATTCCAAAGATGCATGAATAATCTTTTGGAAGACCTTATTTATAAGGATTGCCTTGTTTATCTGGATGACATCATTGTGTACTCCACTTCATTGGAGGAACACATACTCAGAAAGGTATTTAACAAACTAAGAGAAGCTAATCTTAAACTCCAACTCGACAAATGCGAATTTATGAAAAAGGAAACAGCATTCCTTGGTCATATAATAACAACAGAAGGTATAAAACCTAACCCAGATAAAGTCAAAGCAATTCAAAAATTTCCGATACCCAAAACTCCAAAAGAAATTAAATCATTCTTAGGATTATGCGGATTCTTCAGGAAATTTATACCCAACTTTGCACATATTGCAAAACCTTTAACTCTAGGATTAAAGAAAGGAGCTAAAATAAATATAAACGACCCAAATTATATTTCATCCTTTGAAAAATTAAAATATCTCCTTAGGAATGATCCTATACTTGCATATCCCGATTTCAAAAAACCATTTTTCCTAACCACAGATGCTAGCAACATAGCTTTAGGTGCGTTCCTTTCACAGGACCATAGACCTATTTCTTATGGTAGTAGAACACTTAACGAACACGAACTTAATTATTCAGCCATAGAAAAGGAATTACTATCTATTGTATGGGCAACCAAATATTTCAGGCCATACCTTTTCGGTAGAAAGTTCGAGATTCTAAGCGACCATAAGCCTTTAGTATGGCTCAACAATATAAAAAACCAAATATGAAACTTCAAAGATGTAAGAAGAAGTAAGACTAAATGAGTTTGATTACAAAATTAAATATTTACCTGGCAAAGAAAATCATGTAGCAGATGCCCTTTGATGAAAACTTTTTAGGATCAACAGAAAGCACAGCAGCTACAATACATAGTGCTCACGAGGATAATGAAAACTACATTCCAATAGTAGAAAGACCCATTAATTATTACAACAGACAAATAGAATTCATTAGAGGTTCAGAAGACAAAGCAGAAACAACAACTTACTTTTACAAAACAAACATAAAAATAACATACAAAGAAATGACCAATGCTTACGCAAGGGATATAATCATAAGATATCTTTGCAGTAAGAACACTGTACTATATTTTCATAATGAACAAGATTTTCCCATATTCCAACAAGCTTTTATCGAAATAATACAACCAAACGCAAATACAAAAACCTCGAAATCTAGCATTAAGTTAGAGGACCTTCAAACGTTTGCACAATTTAAAGAAATAATCCTAAAACAACATAAAGAATTATTACATCCAGGAATTGAAAAAACGATTAATCTGTTTAAAGAAAAATATTATTTTCCCGATTTTCAAAACCTAATTCAATACATTATTAATGAATGCTCAGTATGCAATATCGCAAAGACAGACAATAGAAATACAAAACTAACTTTTGAAATAACACCAGAACTTTTTAATATCAGAGAAAAATACGTCATGGACTTTTACATGATCGACAATTTACAATTCCTTTCATGCATTGACATTTACTCGAAATTTGCAACACTTGTAGAAGTAAAGTCTAGAGATTGGTTAGAAGCCAAGAGAGCAATTATGAAAGTATTCACTGAAATGGGCAAACCAATAGAAATAAATCAGACAAAGATTCAGCATTTCTGTGTATAGCACTAAAAAATTGGCTACAAGAAGAAAATGTAAAGTTAGAAATCACATCAAGTAAAAACGGTATCTCAGATGTAGAAAGATTCCATAAAACAGTAAATGAAAAACTCAGAATTATAAATGTGAAAATGACATCGAAGACAAATTACTTAAATTTGAAAAAATTCTCTACGTATACAACCATAAGACGAGACATAAAACAACTAACCAACACCAGCGGACATTTTTATCTATGCAGGATCCCCCGACTATAATACCCAAACAAGAAAAATACATCAAATAAACAATTTAAATGAAGATAGACACGACTTCGAAATCGACACTAGATTTAAACAAGCACCATTAGTAAAGTCAAAAACGACAAATCCATTCAAAAAGACCGGAGAAATAAATCAGTTAGACGACAAACATTTTGAAGAAAGAAATAGAGGACAAAAAGTTACACACTACAAATCAAAATTCAAGAAGAAAAAGAAGTTAATAAAAGCAAATACGACAATTAATTAATTACAGGTCAACAACTCAAGATGACTTTTTTATGCATCATGCTATTCTTAACATTAAAATCAACATGCAGTCAATCCATTGACATAAACCCAGTAAAAGCACCAAACGGTTACTTAATATTTAAAACGGGAACCATGGACTTACCGACAAACTTTGAATATCATTATTTAAAAGTGAATTTAACTCTAATAGACATTACATATAATAATTTAATGCAACAAGCACAAGAATTTAAAAACCTAATCCATATTCAATACTTAACAGAAAAACTAAGTAGGGAAATTATGGAATACACATTGTAAAACGTAATAAACGAGGACTAATTAACGGAATTGGTTCAATATACAAATATCTTTTTGGTACTCTTGATCAGGAAGATAAAGATGAATTAGAAGAAAAAATAAATAATCTTGAAAGCAATAGCGTACAAGCAAACGAACTAAATTACGTAATAGACACTGTTAATAAAGGTTTAGAAGTAATAAACAGCCTCAGGGAAGAAAAAGAAAAATCAGTAAGATTAGAAGTTCTAATCTTTAATTTTGAGCATTTCACAGAATACATTGAAGACATAGAAATGGGCATGCAGCTCACTAGACTAGGAATTTTCAACCCAAAACTTCTAAAACACAATCACTTAAGTCATGTTAATTCGGAAAAACTATTGAATACAAAAACTTCCACCTGGCTTAAACCAAGTTCAAACGAGATATTTATCATTTCAAACATTCCTCAAGAAATAATAAAAACCCTATCTTTGAAATACTTCCTTATCCAGACGAGAATAAAAATATTTTGACAGAAAATTCATACGATAAATACTATTTTAATAACAACACTTTGTTCAATAAAAACACAAAACAAATAGAAACTAACGAATGTATAATAGGCATTTTAAATCAAATCCCAACCACTTCTAAATACACTAACACATATAAGAATTTTCAAACTAATTACATTGAACCAAACATAATTGTAACATGGAATCTACCAAAAACTAAACTTAATCAAAATTGCGTAAACAACGAATTAATAATAGAAGGCAATAACATAATAAAAATTTACGATTGTGCCTTACAACTAAACGAAATATCAATAATAAATTCATTGTTTGACTATAGCCAAAGCATTTATGTAACAAACAATATCACCAGGCTAGAACCTATTTCCTTTATCCAAACAAAAGAGATAATTAACGAACATACGAAATATTATACATACTGCATTTCAAACTATTACATTAACCACTTTTATACTTACTATAATAAGTTTGATTACATACTTAATCTATAAGTTTAAGGCAATGCCACAAAAATTAATAATTAAGCATTTTCGATCAAATAACAATCGTGGTCCCACAGACATAATCGAAACCCCAATTGTTGAAAAAATCGAGTCCCAAATTATAAACAAAATTGATACTCCAATATTTACAGCTGAGAAAAACCCCTCGCTATATCCCAATGTATCCGCCTGAGGACAGGCTATTTTCTTTAGGATGGGGGAGTCATATATCCGACTCCAATACCCAATAACATATAAATATTTCGGCCCTAAAATTCATAACGTTAAAGTAAACATCCGTTTTTATAAACAATTGTCCCCCTCAAAACCAAAGCGTATGAACGCTAATCCATAAAAATTAACATAAACAATTGAACACTTGAAGTAATAATTGTCCCCCTCAAAACCAAAGCGTATGAACGCTAATCCATAAAAACTAACATAAACAATTGAACACTTGAAATAATAATTGTCCCCCTAACAACCAAAGGCGTGAGAACGCTAACTCAGCAATTAAAATCGGACCAATCAAATCGTCGAAATATCAACCACGCCACCAAAGGGCTCCCAAATTTAGCTATAAATATAACCATAAGACATTTTTGTAATCAGTTCTAAGTTTTCTTTCAAATAATAAAGTACGTTGCTTTTAACTCACAAAAAATATCTTTTTTTTCCTTATTGGGAAAATCGAATATTTAATTATATATACTTTATATGGTCGGAGATGCTTCCTTCTATGCGTTGCACACTTTTGATCAAAATTAATATACCTTTTTTGCAAGGGTATAAAAACTGACTATGTGGTATAGGTACGTTGAAAGAGTGCAACAAGCAATCAATAGTACCCCCCTAGAAGCAAAAGTGTTTCCATTTAAATTATTTACCGGGGTTGAGATGAGGACTAATAGTTTCCCTGAGTTACAAGAACTTTTGGAAGAGGAAACCATACAAGAGCTAGAAGTTGAACGCACTAACGTTCGTCAGGAAGCTCAGCATAATATTGAGAGAATCCAAGAGGAGAATCGTAAAAGTTATAATAAAAAACGCAAAAAGGTAGTTGAGTATAAAATTGATGATTTGATGGCAATTAAGCGAACGCAATATCGTTCAGGATTAAAACTTAAGGCAAAATATTTTTGACCATATAGGGTGGTGAGAGTTAAGTCTCATGGACGATATGACGTAGAAAGGGTAGGAGATCACGAAGGTCCTGGGAAAACCTCAACTGTCGCAGAGTATATGAAGCTGTGGAAAGCTCAACTAAATTCATCAGACGATTCACCATTCGAGGCGAATGATAAGTCAGTTTGGCCGAATCTGGGAATGGGTCGAGAGACGAGAAGCGGTCGATTGTATTTAACCAGTTCAGAGGTGCATAATTTAAAGGTTATTAACGATATCGATGACAAACCATCGATATCATGAGAAAAGAGTTTTATGGCGTCAAGTTGTGTCGACGGATTGTTCCTCGTGGCTGCTCGAAAAAAGAGTATAGCAATGTAATAATTAATAATAAATGTATAAAGAAATAATGTTGAATAAAACTGTAAGATTGATTGTGAGTAAAAACGGCCTAGAAATTCGGGAGGCTAAAGTGGGATTGCATTAACGTATCCCACATAAATAAAAAATGTGTGCATATTACTTACAGCTTCATTATCCAACGTCGAAAGCGCTTTCTCCGTACTGCTGTTTTTAAGGAAAGAAAAGAAAATAAAAAAATATTCTAAAACCGAATATGCATACACTGTAATTTTATATTGAGCCTATCCATTTACATAAATAAGTGATTTTATTTGTTGTGTTTTTTTTTCTCCTTTTTTTTGTATTTTTTTCTGCTGATTTTGCCGATTGCCTTTACCTTTACATATTTCCAAATTTAATTATTTTTACTTATATTTAATCATTAGAGTACTTGATCATTCGACACAAAAAAACACTAACAAAAAAAATTAATCTATAGTTTTTTCTCTATACCTAATCCTAGCTTAACTAAAAACCAGAGGGCCGGGGCTAACTTCGACCGTGTCAAAGTTTGTATACCCTTGCAACTTTTATGGTAACTCTTTCCTTACCTATAGCCATCAAAATGGAAAAACGTTTTTTCGAAAAAAGGCTAAAGCTTGCGAAAGAACGGCCTACAATCTTAGCATAGGAAAGATATTGATCAATGTCACTGTTTTCCACCGATCATTCCTATGGGAGCTATATGATATAGTCACCCGATCTATATCAAATTCGGCACAGTCATTAACAGATATATTAAACTAACAAATGTTTAATTTGAAAGCAATCGCGTCAAAAGTAACGAAGTTATTGACAAAAGTCACTGTTTTCGAAAGATCGTTCCTATGGGAGCTATATGATATAGTCACCCGATCTTGATCAAATTTGGCGTAGCAGTTAATATGTGTAATTAACTCACCAATATTAAATTTCACGACAATAGCTCAGAAAATAATGAAGTTATTGAGAAAAGTCACTGTAATCATCTTGGATAGTCGTCATCGGACTTCTTCATCATTGGCCTTTGCAAGACATCATCGTGGACATTAACGTGGAGCCCTATCATAACCTAAGTGAACTTGATTGTGTAAATTTACATTATCAATTTCCACTCAAATTTTGACTCAATTGCCACTCACAATTTCACATGCTTTACACTCACATGTTAAACAATCGTAAGCTTTAACACGTGCTATTAAGTATTAAGTACAGCGGAGTAAGTACCAAACTGTCATATAGAGAAACGATCTACATATTAAAGCTCACTTATTAAGCTCTTGAGTGAAACTTAATGCATTTGAGTGTTTTTGTTAAAACTAGAACTCGTTTAGCTTACGTTTAATTCATTTATAACTTGCTACATTTCTTTCGTTAAGGGCCCAAAATGTCTCCACCAAATGAAACGCAGCTTCTACCTCTCAGACAACAACGGCATCAACTGCAATCTAATATTCAAAGTTTAAGAGCTAGAATCGATCTTGAAAATGATTCTATTATATTAGATTGTCAGTCTCAAATTGTTGAGTCGTATTTTAAACAGGCATTACAAGTTCTAACCAATATTTAGAAGCTAGATCCAGCAGACGATAATCGGGCAGAGATAGAAAATCTTTTTATCGAAACAAAGGCAATCATATTACGGCGCATTGGCGCAAGTAAAAAGGAAAAACCAGAAGAACTTAGTTTCTTTAATTCATCGACTTATCTTGGGGGACATCATAATCGGCTTCCATCCCTCAAATTACCTAAATTCGACGGCAAATATGGGGAATTCAAAAAATGTATTACTTTATTTACAAATATGGTACATGAAGACAACTCATTGTCCAATGTTGACAAATTTAACTATCTACTAAGTTGTCTATCTGGCCAAGCTCTACGCGTAGTCTCGCCATTTCAAGTATCAGACGAAAATTATCTAAAGGCCCAAGATCGCCTCAACGAGCGATATGACAAGAAAGTTCTTATTTTCGTGGAACATATTTCAAGTTTTTTTAACAGCATGAAAAAGGCAGACGCTGTTACCCTACGTACAATTTTGGATACGGTTTCAGCTCTACGCGGATCATTGTTGTCTCTTGGGTCTGAAGCTGATGTATTAAACGCATTACTTATTCACATTGTTATGTCAAAAATTGATCTTGAATCCAAACAAGCATACGATCGGGTTCAAGAATACGATAAATTGCCAGACTGGGCCGACTGTTATCAAATTCTCAGTCGACACTGTCAGTATTTGGAAGGGTATCTGCGAAACCGACAAGAGGAAAGACCCGTCAGAGACAAAATTCATAGTACTTCAAAATTTATTGCAGCCCAAAGTAGATGCATTCAATGTCAGCCAACTGAGCATTGGTTAGCATTCTGTCCAGTTTTTAATTCGCCAACTTTTATTGAGCGATTTAAGATTGTTAAAACAGCGTCACTTTGTTTCAATTGCCTCAATAAGGGTCATCCAGCCTCAAAGTGTCCTTCATTGAATAGATGTCGTCATTGTGGAGGATTACATCACACAAACATGCATAAGGATTCAAACGTCCAGGGAAATTATCAACTCGATGGACCTTCTATTCATCATCAATCGCAACAAATCATTCATAATACACATGACGAAAGTAAAAAATTTCCAACATCAATGTTGACTCGCCACGCTCGGCGGGGATTACTTCCAACAGCAATAGTTCTTATTCAAGACAAACTTGGTAGGTTTCAGCTCGCAAGAGCATTACTTGATTCGTGCTCTGAGCTTACCTTTATAACTGAAGAATTAGCCAAAAGGCTTCCGCTTCCGATTCGTTACGATCATTATGAGATTGCTGGAATTTATCGTGACTAAATCTATATCTCTACCTCAGCCTGAAAAGAGACTATATGTGTAAAATTGGGCCATTCCCAAAGAAATTGAGTTAGCCGACCCATTCTTTTATAAGCCCGGAAAGGTCGATTTATTTGATCTACTTAAGACGGGTAAAATTAGTTTAGGAATTGGTCTTCCTCATCTAGTGGAAACTGCATTAGGATGGATCGTCGGGGGTAAGATTGCTGAAACTCAATCAACTCAACACTACACTTGTAATTTAACGCAACAGCAGGACCTTAACATATTATTAGAAAGGTTTTGGAAAATGGATGAAATACATGGAATTCAAAATAAAGATATTTCGTTAACCTCAGATGAACAAGCATGTGAAACTCACTTTCAGGTGCACACACAATTCTTGGATTCAGGGCGCATACAGGTTCTTGGAGACTCGTTGTCCTGTGCAAAAAGACGTTTTCTTCAACTCGAAAGACGGCTTGCATCTCAACACCAATTAAAGGAAATGTACATCGATTTTTTAGATGAATATCTTAAGTTGACTCACAAGGAGGTAGCTTCGTTATATAATTTGCAATCGGGAAATCATTACATTATTCCTCACCATTGTGTCCTTAGACAGCAGAGCTCATCAACTAAACTTCGCGTGGTATTTGACGCTTCGTCTAAATCATCATCAAATATATCATTAAATGATATTCTCATGGTTGGTCCTACTGTTCAACAAGATCTAATCCTAACATTACTCTCGTTTCGTTTGTATCGCCATGCTATTACAGCTGGCATAACAAAAATGTACAGACAATTTCTCGTCGCACCTGAGGATAGAAGTTTCCAACAAATCTTGTGGAGAAAGTCACGTCGACGATCTACTTTATGGAGCTGACTCAATCGAAGAACTCAATGCTAAGACTAATGAAGTTACCGAATTGCTCTCCAAGGCAGGCTTAGAATTGACAAAGTGGAATTTTAGTGGGGCACCAACAGATTATGAATATAATCTCAATATTGACAATAGTGATGTCACCAAGGCTCTTGGCATGTCGTGGCTGCCAACTGAAGATCTTATATTATTTTAATTTGATCTTCCATTAACTGCAATACCAACATAGCGAAGAATAGTATCGATCATGGCCAGGCTCTATGATCTGCTGGGATTATTAGCTCCAGTCGTAGTACGCTACAAAATCTTGATCCAAGACTTGTTGATCGAGCGCTTGGACTGGGACGACCCGTTGCCAGAGATCTTACGGACTAGATGGCAACAACTTGAAGCTGATTTATCTAATCTTGACATGGTTCGCGTAAATCGATTTGTTAACACATTACCAAAAAATAAGTGTGAAATCCATGGATTTTCGGATGACTCAAATCGAGCGTATGGATGTTGCATATACGCAAGGGTCTTGGACAACGGAAAATATGTAACTTCATTGATCATTTCGAGATCGAGAGTTGCGCCCACTCAATCGCAAAGCATACCTCGTTTAGAGCTTTGTGCTTCCGTTTTTCTCTGCCAAACATGGACTAAAATCAAACACAAATTAAAATGTCTTGTCAGCAAAACATATTTTTGGACAGATTCAACTGTCGTTCTTCATTGGTAAAATGCTTTATTGCCAATCGCGTATCAACCATACAAACTCAATCGCAGGATATCATTTGGAGTCACATGCCTGGAAAGGATAATCCAGCCGACATTGTTTCACGTGGCTGTAAGCGTGCGATTTGATGCAGACAATTTGGCTTCATGGACCAAGGTTCTTAACACTTGATACATTACATTGGCCGAAATCTGAAAGAAAGACAGATTTCGAGCCCAAAGAATTAGAACCGCAATAATACGATAAATGCTACAAGAAGCATTTCAGTAGAAGAATTTAAATTGGCTTTTAAACATATAATCTCTTCCATTCAGAGTGATGTGTTTGCGAAAGAACTAAAGGACTTACAAGCAGGACGAAGTCTGAAGCCGGAGCTTCAAAAATTAAATCCACTCATCTCAAATGAACAGATAGGTTCTCAAAATATTCGACTTATCCGTGTTGGAGGCCGTCTTGAAATGGCTGACATACCATTGGACGCTAATATGCCGTTATTGCTTATAAAGACTCATAATTTCACTTATAAATATATTGAAGATCTTCACTTGCGAAACCTTCACGCGGGAGCTAAGGTTCTGATAGCGATTCTGCGCCTAACAAGAAGGATTGTAAATGCTCGCGAATAATCTCAGACCTATCTGCTAATAAGTTTATTCTCTGTTTGAAACGATTCATCGGACGACGTGGCATACCCAAAAGGATTTATTGTGACAATGCCACCAACTTCGTCGGAGCATGTTCGCAACTTGAAGGCTTCAAACGGCAATTCTGTTCAGAAATCAATGCAAAAAATCTGGAGGAAATCCGAAATGCTGGCTTTGAATTCAATTTCATTCCACCGCGTGCTCCCTATTTTGGAGGCTTATGGGAAGCCGCAGTAAAGTCAATGAAGACTCTGCTCATCAAAAATTTTACCTCTTCTCATTTGACGTATGAAGAGCTTCAATCGATTGCAATTGAAGTGGAGGCATATTAAATTCCCGTCCAATATCCATTCACAGCGATGAACCCAAAGACGGGGAGGCTCTGACGCCAGCACACTTATTGATCGGATGTTCACTGCAAGCGATCCCTGAACCGGTAGTAAATGACTCAAAACTTTCTTATATATCTCGTTGGCAAAGAATGACCTATCTCAAGCAACGCTTCTGGGAACTCTGGAAGCGCGACTATGTACATCAATTACAAGAACGCTCTAAGTGGTTGCATCCCGAAAACAACATAGCAAGGGATCAATTAGTTCTCATCCATGAAGACAATCTTCCACCGCAATGCTGGATAACTGGTCGTGTGGTCGAAGCCATACTTGGTGCAGATGGAAGGGTCAGAGTAGCCGATGTTCGCACCAAGAACGGAATTATTCGTCGCCCAATCTGCAAACTTGCTCCATTGCCTTTAAGAGATAACGTTTATGTAAATTGAAGGAGTCATACTTCATCCTTCAATGGGGGAGTATGTTGGAGGAGACGTCATCGTTAACTTGGATTTGTATAAATTAAACACTTCCTTCACTCACGGGTTAAAAAAATGAATTTTTATTTATAAAGTCACTTTTATTACAATACAGTATGTTAATATTATAACTGAAAGATGCTGACTTCGGTGAGCGAATTCGGCGGAGTTTAAGCGAAGTTACCGGTTGGTTTGTACTTAGGCTCAAGACTGGTTTGCTATGGTTCAATTATGTTGGATGAAGGCTTGGGTAATCGACGTCGTCGCAGGCGGCGGCGTTGGCTGAGTCCAATAGTCCACTTTAAGTGCGTGGGACCATTCTTTGTTTACACAAGTGTTCAGGACCATTCTTTGTTTATTGCCGAAATTTGTGGCGTGATTCTGCGTATGCACCGAACCCGACACCATTCTTCTAGGGCCTGGGAAAATGGGGTGCAGGCTTATTGTTTATCCTAGCGATCGGACTGTTACTTGAGATTGGCGATCATGCGACAAATGGGCATGTGACGATTGAGTGGGGTTGACCAATGGGTATTGCATGTGATGATGAAATAGGGTCGGCCAATGGGCATGCGGTTATGGGCATGTGTTGACGGACTTGGGTCTATGGCTTCTATGTTATGGTATGAGTTGTGATAGAAGTGCTTAACTCCTCCCCCTTTAAGTGCGGACGTCCTCGGTCGCAACAACATATTGGACAGGCCCGATTGAGACTTCCATTGGTGGACCATGGTTGCCTGTTCCGTGGCTGCAGTATTTTTTTATGATGTAATATGTTATCATCGCAGCTGCTAGAAGAGTTAGAATAATCCAGTTTGATGAAGACATAATCAAGTTGTTTCTTTGGATACGCTCCAGATTATTAGTATTATTGATGTGTAACTCCTTGATCATTTCCAGCGATAGCTTTTCACCTCTCTGCTGCTTATTTGATAGTAATTGTAACAGCGGTGGTTGAACCTCGGCTTCAAAGCGTGTCTTCACAATATACATGACATATAATGACTGTCGCGTTTTCCGCTTGGATTATGAAGGTGCCTTCTAGGGTGATGTTTTCTCCATTGATGCTGATGTCCCCTTGGAATTGGTTCAGCAGCAAGGTACCGGGCATTATTTCCGAATGAGATTTTACGTGCTGGTTGTTGATGACCTTACATTGGGGATTGCTTCTTTGCAAGTAGGCTCCTATACATTTACTGTTTTCTAAATTAGTCAGATCTTCCAGTTTACAAATTGTCTTACCATTATGAATTTTACAATTACTCTTATTGGTTAACCCGAAATATTTCTTGTTACATTTCATGATGTTTTCATAGTCTATTTCTTCTATAGATTTTTGATATTTAATTGGTATTGCTAGGATTTGTTTACAAATTTCATTAATTACTCTGGGAAGGCTAACAATATAAAGGAGTGATTTACCATCTGAGGCTACACTGACCTCAGCAAACTCTATTAATTCTTCAATGTTTATAAATGTTAAACTTTCTTCTTTAATTGTTTCGATGAAATCTATTTCGGTAGAGGATAATATTAGTGAATTTACTGTATTGGCCTTGGCCCAATCGATTGCATAGATAATATTTGTTATTTCTTCTCTTAGGAGACTCAATTTAAATTTGGTTATTTCAATTTCTTTTGACTTATTGTTAGATTCGGGTTTACCTCTAATTAATATGGTATTAGTTATTTTAATTAAATCGTTTGTCTTATTTTCTATTAGATTATTAATTACGACCTGCCGATTATTGTTTACCAATTGTTCATTGATCTTATTTACCACAATCATATGATCTTCGTGATCAGGTGTGCCCGCTAACCATTTCCACGCCGTGCCAAGTATATCAAGCGATCTTTTGTTTCTAAACTGCATCGGCTGAAGCCTCCTCATTCTGTATCCGCGTTATCTCATAGGCCAAAAAAGGCTGATACGGACTTAGGTTTGTCGAATTTTTGACGACTTCTTTTAAAACGGATATGGACATTTGATATTTTTCTAGTTCGATGACATGGACGATTTTAAAGGTTCCATTCTGGCGCGCGGCTAACCCAGTTTCCAACATGACCACTCTTGACTTATTGTAGTCTAATATGGTTGTGTGACCCCAGCAAAGTGGTAACATAAGCAATCTGTCGGAAAAGGATGTTTATCAATATTTCAAGTGGTTTTTATGAACTATCTTGACCTGGTTTTAACTTTGGTGTTAAGATCTTCGGCTACTATTTCTTTTTTATATCTAGACGTTAGTTTCGAACCTAGTCGTTTATTAATCCTAACGTAGATGATTTCACCTGGATCGTAAATTTTTATGGGTTTTTTTGTTTTGTTATGGTACCCTAGGTCTTTGTTTTGTTTCTTTAAGATGTTTTCTGAATCTTTTCCCTTTCAAGTGCTAATTTTTCTGGTGTATGATTAAATTTGTTGCGAAAAATGCTTCTATTGCTTTTTATTGGTTGTACTGTGGATTGTTTTATTGTATTCATCTACAGCCTTAATATCAAATCCTCAAATTCCATTTCGGGGTGCTCTAACTTCAAGCATGTCATTATTTCCGTATATGTGGAATGGAATCTTTCTATTTGTCCGTTGCTGATGAAGTATAAGGTGGGGTAGTGTGGACTTGTATCCCTAACTGGATTATTTTCCGTTATCCATTACCACGGTTTTCGTCATACCGAAGGCTATCAATAACTCACGTAAGGGCACTTTAAGATGTTCTGCTGCTTTTGAGTTTACGAGTTTAACTTGCGCATACTTAGAAAATTTGTCTATGGCTGTTAAAATTATCTTATTTTGGGTGGAATATAAATCTATATGGATTATTTCGGCTGGATATGTCGGAATAGGGGTTGGTTGTATTTCTGATTCGGAGGGTGTCTTTGATACTTCGAGAGTTTACATGTTTGGCAAGAGTTTACTATTGCTTCTACTTTTTTCTTCATACTGGGAAAAAATATCAGATAAAATTTGCTTTTTATTTTCGATGGAATTTCTATGTGCTCTAAGGTGTTCTTTAATTATGATTTCTTGTTCTTGGGTCTGATCATGGACATCTACAGTTTGGATTTGGGTGAATCTTGCCTTGTAATTCCTAAAATGCTCCGGAAAAATTTGTTGAATTTTACCCATGATACTTTCGGAAGTGAAAATACCATTTACTATTCTCGGATCCATTTTTTCTTTTAGAATAGTTACAAGATCGTCTTCGGAATAATTACTTCTCACTATTGTGTGTCTGTGGTATGTGGGGAATGGTATTTCGAAGGTGGTGGATTCGTTATCACCAGTGAGGATAAACAATTGGTTTTTAAAGACATTGATGGGTACTTCCATTGCTGGAATGAGTTCATGCCCTGAGCTTTCATCACTGTGGACTGTAGCTGACGTACTACTAGCATTTATGTTAGTAGGGTTCCTAGAGAGCGCGTCTGCTACGACATTTGAGCTACCCGGTTTATATTTCAACTCGTAGTTGTATTCCTCCAGGTAACTTTTCCATTTCTTCAGCTTTATGTTGTTATTTTTTGGGCTGAGAGCATAAGTGAGAGTCTGGTGGTCGGTGTAAATGATCACCTTGGACTTGCCGTATACATACATTCTTAGCTTATCCAATGCCCATACTTTGCTAGCATTTCTCTTTCATTTGTGGCATAGTTTTCTTCAGCTTTGGATAACGCACGGGAAAGAAATGTAATGGGTCTCCCATTCTGTTCTAGAGAAGCTCCTAGTGCGATGTTTGAGGCATCGGTGGTTAGATGGAACTCTTGTTTAAAGTCAGGGTATGCTAGCATAACGTCTTGTGACACTAATGCATTTTTCACTTTCTCAAAGGCATCGGTTTCGGCTTCACCGAATCGGATTTCGATCTTACTTGAGACATTTTTCTTGGCTCTGCCATGTTCTCCTCTCAATAACGCAGTCAAGGTCTAGCTAATTTAGCAAAATCTTTGATAAATTTCTGTAATAACTAGCTAATCCCAGGAAGGACCTTAGTTGTTTTAGGTTCTTTGGTATAGGGAACTTTTTAATGGCTTGGATTTTCTCTGGATTGGTTTTAACTCCTTCCCTTGAAATTACTACGCCTAGGAAGTCAACGCTATGTCTTAGGAATTTGCATTTATCTACTTGGACTTTCATATTTGCCTTGGACAAGGTAGAAAATACCAAAGCTAGATGTCGGAAATGCTCTTCCTCCGATTTACTTAATATTATTATGTCGTCGATGTAGACGTAACAGATCTTTCCAATGAGATCTCTCAAAATATCATCGAGAGCTCTTTGGAATATTGATGGGGAATTCTTTAGGCCGAAGGGGAGTCTCGTGAACTCGTATTTCCCTCCATTCACGGCGAATGCCGTTTTTTCAATATCAGATTCCTTAAGGGAAATCTGATGAAATCCGCTCTTTAGATCAAGAACAGAGAAATACTTATTGTTGCCCAACTGCGCAACCATTTCTCCGATTTCGGGGATAGGATACCTATCCGAAACTGTAACTGCATTGAGCTTTCTATAATCTATGACCATCCTATATTGCTTATTCCCAAGGCTGTCACTCTTTTTAGGGACTATCCACACAGGGGAATTATAGGGCGACTGTGAGGGTCGTATTATACCATCTCGTAATAATTCTTGTAGCTGGTCTTCTACTACTTCTCTTAGAGAGGCTGGATATGGGTAATGCTTGGTGTAGACTGGAGTGTCTGTTGTCGTTCGGATTTCTCCTTGGACATTAGTAGCATAAGTCAATTTTTTATTTGGGTCCGCGAATAGCGATTTGTACTCCTCTTGGAGCGCCTTTAATCCTAATTTCTGCTGATTAGTGAGCTCATCTGATTTGAGGGTATGGACCTGATGGGCTCGCATCTGCTTTACTTTAACAACATGAGAGTTGTTGACGTATAGTAGATCTTTCCCTACATCAATGATAGCGTTTAGCTCTCTTAGTGAGTCATTACCTAGAATTCCGTGGAACGGATTCAGATTAGGTAATAGGAAGAATGTTATTGGTTTATTGGGTCGTTAAATAAACCCAAATGGATATGGCTGGTTATTAAAATGCGACCGCTTACGGTGTTCGCGTAAATCTTGTGTTCATTCGTTTTGATATTTTTTGCTATTTCTGGTTTGGACATAGTTCTTGTTCGAGCCGGTATCTATTAAGAAATTGTATGAGGTTCCGTCTTTGTCCCGGACAACAAAGTACGGCAAAGAGGAACACTTTAACCTAAAAAATTAACGGTGTCCTCGATTTGTGGTTGTTGAGGCTCCTGTGGTTGTGGTCTGGTTTCCTCTTTGTGCTGTGGGACTAACTCTGAGTTGTCTCCTTGTGAGGTAAAATATTGCTCCTGCTGTTGATATTGTTGAACCTCAGGATATGGGACTGATTCAAAAGGGTCTTTTTGGCCCTGATAAGCAGCCTGATAATCGGACATATCGGAATAATGCTCTTCTTGAGGCGGTATGGTGATATATTGTTCACCTGACGGACCGGTTTCGATATGGAATTGCCTCTGCACTTTATTGGGAAAATTTGCGGTGGACTGGTTGACTCTCTTGAGAGCAAATTGTTGTGGTAAATTAACATTCGGCTTGTTCATGTAGTTAACTTTTTTGGTTAAAATAGAGCCGTCGACATCCATTGGAGTTGGTGCCGGCTGAGGTTTCGGGGCAAATGGCCTCGGTGGTGCGTTGAAAAATACGGGGTTATTAGATTGAGGGAATCTATTTTGGGGAATGAACACGTTTTGCATGGGTTTCTGATTATAATAGTTGTTATTGTTGTTGTAAGGTTTGGGTGGAATTGCTGGTATGAACGATCGTTGAGGTTGCACGTTAATTTTAGCATACTGTGGGGGTTTTGGTCCTACAGGTGGACGAGTGTCACGATGGCCGATAATGTTTCTAGCCCTCTTATTATCCAACATATTGCACAATTGCAATGCATGCCTCAGATCTTTGGGTTCAGCTAAGCTCATTCTGTCCGAGAGATCTCCGTTCAGACCTCTGATGAAGGTATCTAGAGCCCTATCTCTGACCTGTTTAGCCATGGCTTCCATAGTCTCGGGAGAATAACCCATCGTTTCGATTTGGTCTAGTATTAGCGACATCTGTTGGTGAACTGCGAAGTAGAAGTCATGAATGGAGGTGCCCTTCTGGGTCATGATAAACAGCTGATATTCTAAAGTGCTTAAATCTCGTCTGTCCGTGTACTCAGATAACAAACACTGCGAGATTGCGCCCCAATGTAATGCGGTGCGATAGACTTTCAACAATGTATTGGCATGGCCTGTGATTTTTCCTCGAATGGTCATAAGAATTGCATAGTATTTGGGTGTTCCCTGAATGGGGGCATACAATTCCATCAATTGTGTTGCGGTAGTAAACCATGTTGAGAAATCTTCACGGCTACCTGAGAATTTGTCCAGATTCTTTACGATGTCTGGCACTTTATCTAGTTCATGCCAATCATCCTGAACGCCAGCTGTCTGGTCCCTAAAGGGAATATGTCCTGACTGAGAATGATTTAATTGTTTCACTATTTCCTGTAACTGAGACGACAAAATTGTCTGGATAGCTACATCTAGTCCCTGAATTGACAGTGCTTCGATTCTATTTGCGGTTGATGCACTTGAGGTGGATGCTGTCTGGGAATCAGAACCTGCTGCATGAATACCACCCTGCTGAAGGACTGCGGCTTTAACCCAGTTGTCTTTAGTCATTTTGGAAATGGATTGTTTTTTTAATTAGGGTTAATTCAAGGTGTTAAGGTATCGCGAAGACGAAAAATATAATCCGCGAAAATTAAATTTTTTGCTTATATTGATAAAAATATAGCGGTATGTCCGCTAATCTTGGATTGATAGAAATATAGCGGTATGTCCGCTAATCTTGGATGGAAATGGCTTGTGGTATTATACAAAATTTTCAATATTATGTGGTTATCTTTTGTAAAAATATTTTTTTCAAAATTTCAAAATTATTTTCTCTACTTTTTTTTTTAATATTACTTATTAATTTTTTCCTTAACTTTTCATTATTTCTTTTTCTTTTTGAATATTACTTATTATTATTTTCTTTCTTAATTTTTCATTATTTTCTTTTCTTTTTCGAGTGGGAAAAAATTTAATTAAGGATTTTATATAAAAAAAATTTTGCTTCTTGATATTGATTCACAAAAATTTTTTTCACCCACTGTGTTTTCACAATAAAAATTTTATTTTGGTTTTCTTTTGCTTAAATTTATTTGACTTAACTTACGTTAATGCTATCATCCTCGGTGCTTTTTACTGATTGGTTTGTAGGAGGTCTCGCTTTTCCAACGTTGAAGGTACTAACGCTCCTGGGCAAACACTTTTGGGTTTTCAGTTTTCCTCCGAACTGGTCTTAGAGGAATTCGCAGCGATTAAAATGACCCTGTCTGATTCGTGGTATAGTTCGATATAGTGTTTTTGTTTCACTGACTCTAAAGGCCTTTAACGCGTTTTTTGGTCACGAATCACTGGTATCTTTCACTAACTCACGATCACGTTGTATTTAGCAGGGTCCCTGCTCGGGCGCCAATTAAACACTTCCTTCACTCACGGGTTAAAAAAATGAATTTTTATTTATAAAGTCACTTTTATTACAATACAGTATGTTAATATTATAACTGAAAGATGCTGACTTTGGTGAGCGAATTCGGCGGAGTTTAAGCGAAGTTACCGGTTGGTTTGTACTTAGGCTCAAGACTGGTTTGCTATGGTTTAATTATGTTGGATGAAGGCTTGGGTAATCGACGTCGTCGCAGGCGGCGGCGTTGGCTGAGTCCAATAGTCCACTTTAAGTGCGTGGGACCATTCTTTGTTTACACAAGTGTTCAGGACCATTCTTTGTTTATTGCCGAAATTTGTGGCGTGATTCTGCGTATGCACCGAACCCGACACCATTCTTCTAGGGCCTGGGAAAATGGGGTGCAGGCTTATTGTTTATCCTAGCGATCGGACTGTTACTTGAGATTGGCGATCATGCGACAAATGGGCATGTGACGATTGAGTGGGGTTGACCAATGGGTATTGCATGTGATGATGAAATAGGGTCGGCCAATGGGCATGCGGTTAATGGGCATGTGTTGACGGACTTGGGTCTATGGCTTCTATGTTATGGTATGAGTTGTGATAGAAGTGCTTAACTCATATATTAAAATTTTTTATATTATTTGTTTAAGATTATCGGAATTTCTAGCACTGTATTTACATTAACATGTTCTAAAAGCTTCTGTTACATGGCTCATGAAGAGCTTCTAACTCATGAAAACGAAATAAACCCAGAGAGCCGGGGCTAACTTCGACCGCGTCAAAGTTTGTATACCCTTGCAACTTTTATGGTAACTCTTTCCTTACCTATAGCCATCAAAATGGGAAAACGTTCAAGCTCAAAACGTTAATGTTTGCGAAAGAACGGCGTACAATCTTAGCATAGGAAAAAACGAAGATATTGATCAAAGTCACTGTTTTCCTATGGGAGCTATATGACATAGTAACCCGATCTTTATCAAATTCGGCACAGTCATTAGGAGATATATTAAACTAACAAATGTTTTAATGCTTTACTTTAACAACATGAGAGTTGTTGACGTATAGTAGATCTTTCCCTACATCAATGATAGCGTTTAGCTCTCTTAGTGAGTCATTACCTAGAATTCCGTGGAACGGATTCAGATTAGGTAATAGGAAGAATGTTATTGGTTTATTGGGTTCGTTAAATAAACCCAAATGGATATGGCTGGTTATTAAAATGCGACCGCTTACGGTGTTCGCGTAAAACTTGTGTTCATTCGTTTTGATATTTTTTGCTATTTCTGGTTGGACATAGTTCTTGTTCGAGCCGGTATCTATTAAGAAATTGTATGAGGTTCCGTCTTTGTCCCAGACAACAAAGTACGGCAAAGAGGAACACTTTAACCTAAAAAATTAACGGTGTCCTCGATTTGTGGTTGTTGAGGCTCCTGTGATTGTGGTCTGGTTTCCTCTTTGTGCTGTGGGACTAACTCTGAGTTGTCTCCTTGTGAGGTAAAATATTGCTCCTGCTGTTGATATTGTTGAACCTCAGGATATGGGACTGATTCAAAAGGGTCTTTTTGGCCCTGATAAGCAGCCTGATAATCGGACATATCGGAATAATGCTCTTCTTGAGGCGGTATGGTGATATATTGTTCACCTGACGGACCGGTTTCGATATGGAATTGCCTCTGCACTTTATTGGGAAAATTTGCGGTGGACTGGTTGACTCTCTTGAGAGCAAATTGTTGTGGTAAATTAACATTCGGCTTGTTCATGTAGTTAACTTTTTTGGTTAAAATAGAGCCGTCGACATCCATTGGAGTTGGTGCCGGCTGAGGTTTCGGGGCAAATGGCCTCGGTGGTGCGTTGAAAAATACGGGGTTATTAGATTGAGGGAATCTATTTTGGGGAATGAACACGTTTTGCATGGGTTTCTGATTATAATAGTTCTTATTGTTGTTGTAAGGTTTGGGTGGAATTGCTGGTATGAACGATCGTTGAGGTTGCACGTTAATTTTAGCATACTGTGGGGGTTTTGGTCCTACAGGTGGACGAGTGTCACGATGGCCGATAATGTTTCTAGCCCTCTTATTATCCAACATATTGCACAATTGCAATGCATGCCTCAGATCTTTGGGTTCAGCTAAGCTCATTCTGTCCGAGAGATCTCCGTTCAGACCTCTGATGAAGGTATCTAGAGCCCTATCTCTGACCTGTTTAGCCATGGCTTCCATAGTCTCGGGAGAATAACCCATCGTTTCGATTTGGTCTAGTATTAGCGACATCTGTTGGTGAACTGCGAAGTAGAAGTCATGAATGGAGGTGCCCTTCTGGGTCATGGTAAACAGCTGATATTCTAAAGTGCTTAAATCTCGTCTGTCCGTGTACTCAGATAACAAACACTGCGAGATTGCGCCCCAATGTAATGCGGTGCGATAGACTTTCAACAATGTATTGGCATGGCCTGTGATTTTTCCTCGAATGGTCATAAGAATTGCATAGTATTTGGGTGTTCCCTGAATGGGGGCATACAATTCCATCAATTGTGTTGCGGTAGTAAACCATGTTGAGAAATCTTCACGGATACCTGAGAATTTGTCCAGATTCTTTACGATGTCTGGCACTTTATCTAGTTCATGCCAATCATCCTGAACGCCAGCTGTCTGGTCCCTAAAGGGAATATATCCTGACTGAGAATGATTTAATTGTTTCACTATTTCCTGTAACTGAGACGACAAAATTGTCTGGATAGCTACATCTAGTCCCTGAATTGACAGTGCTTCGATTCTATTTGCGGTTGATGCACTTGAGGTGGATGCTGTCTGGGAATCAGAACCTGCTGCATGAATACCACCCTGCTGAAGGACTGCGGCTTTAACCCAGTTGTCTTTAGTCATTTTGGAAATGGATTGTTTTTTTAATTAGGGTTAATTCAAGGTGTTACGGTATCGCGAATACGAAAAATATAATCCGCGAAAATTAAATTTTTTGTTTATATTGATAAAAATTAATTCAAGGTGTTAAGGTATCGCGAATACGAAAAATATAATCCGCGAAAATTAAATTTTTTGCTTATATTGATAAAAATATAGCGGTATGTCCGCTAATCTTGGATTGATAGAAATATAGCGGTATGTCCGCTAATCTTGGATGGAAATGGCTTGTGGTATTATACAAAATTTTCAATATTATGTGGTTATTTTTGTAAAAATATTTTTTTCAAAATTTCAAAATTATTTTCTCTACTTTTTTTTTAATATTACTTATTAATTTTTTCCTTAACTTTTCATTATTTTCTTTTTCTTTTTTGAATATTACTTATTATTATTTTCTTTCTTAATTTTTCATTATTTTCTTTTTCTTTTTCGAGTGGGGAAAAATTTAATTAAGGATTTTATATAAAAAAAATTTAGCTTCTTGATATTGATTCACAAAAAATCAAATTCACGAATCACTGGTATCTTTCACTAACTCACGATCACGTTGTATTTAGCAGGGTCCCTGCTCGGGCGCCAATTAAACACTTCCTTCACTCACGGGTTAAAAAAATGAATTTTTATTTATAAAGTCACTTTTATTACAATACAGTATGTTAATATTATAACTGAAAGATGCTGACTTTGGTGAGCGAATTCGGCGGAGTTTAAGCGAAGTTACCGGTTGGTTTGTACTTAGGCTCAAGACTGGTTTGCTATGGTTTAATTATGTTGGATGAAGGCTTGGGTAATCGACGTCGTCGCAGGCGGCGGCGTTGGCTGAGTCCAATAGTCCACTTTAAGTGCGTGGGACCATTCTTTGTTTACACAAGTGTTCAGGACCATTCTTTGTTTATTGCCGAAATTTGTGGCGTGATTCTGCGTATGCACCGAACCCGACACCATTCTTCTAGGGCCTGGGAAAATGGGGTGCAGGCTTATTGTTTATCCTAGCGATCGGACTGTTACTTGAGATTGGCGATCATGCGACAAATGGGCATGTGACGATTGAGTGGGGTTGACCAATGGGTATTGCATGTGATGATGAAATAGGGTCGGCCAATGGGCATGCGGTTAATGGGCATGTGTTGACGGACTTGGGTCTATGGCTTCTATGTTATGGTATGAGTTGTGATAGAAGTGCTTAACTCATATATTAAAATTTTTTATATTATTTGTTTAAGATTATCGGAATTTCTAGCACTGTATTTACATTAACATGTTCTAAAAGCTTCTGTTACATGGCTCATGAAGAGCTTCTAACTCATGAAAACGAAATAAACCCAGAGAGCCGGGGCTAACTTCGACCGCGTCAAAGTTTGTATACCCTTGCAACTTTTATGGTAACTCTTTCCTTACCTATAGCCATCAAAATGGGAAAACGTTCAAGCTCAAAACGTTAATGTTTGCGAAAGAACGGCGTACAATCTTAGCATAGGAAAAAACGAAGATATTGATCAAAGTCACTGTTTTCCTATGGGAGCTATATGATATAGTAACCCGATCTTTAACAAATTCGGCACAGTCATTAGGAGATATATTAAACTAACAAATGTTTTAATGCTTTACTTTAACAACATGAGAGTTGTTGACGTATAGTAGATCTTTCCCTACATCAATGATAGCGTTTAGCTCTCTTAGTGAGTCATTACCTAGAATTCCGTGGAACGGATTCAGATTAGGTAATAGGAAGAATGTTATTGGTTTATTGGGTTCGTTAAATAAACCCAAATGGATATGGCTGGTTATTAAAATGCGACCGCTTACGGTGTTCGCGTAAAACTTGTGTTCATTCGTTTTGATATTTTTTGCTATTTCTGGTTGGACATAGTTCTTGTTCGAGCCGGTATATATTAAGAAATTGTATGAGGTTCCGTCTTTGTCCCAGACAACAAAGTACGGCAAAGAGGAACACTTTAACCTAAAAAATTAACGGTGTCCTCGATTTGTGGTTGTTGAGGCTCCTGTGATTGTGGTCTGGTTTCCTCTTTGTGCTGTGGGACTAACTCTGAGTTGTCTCCTTGTGAGGTAAAATATTGCTCCTGCTGTTGATATTGTTGAACCTCAGGATATGGGACTGATTCAAAACGGTCTTTTTGGCCCTGATAAGCAGCCTGATAATCGGACATATCGGAATAATGCTCTTCTTGAGACGGTATGGTGATATATTGTTCACCTGACGGACCGGTTTCGATATGGAATTGCCTCTGCACTTTATTGGGAAAATTTGCGGTGGACTGGTTGACTCTCTTGAGAGCAAATTGTTGTGGTAAATTAACATTCGGCTTGTTCATGTAGTTAACTTTTTTGGTTAAAATAGAGCCGTCGACATCCATTGGAGTTGGTGCCGGCTGAGGTTTCGGGGCAAATGGCCTCGGTGGTGCGTTGAAAAATACGGGGTTATTAGATTGAGGGAATCTATTTTGGGGAATGGATACGTTTTGCATGGGTTTCTGATTATAATAGTTGTTATTGTTGTTGTAAGGTTTGGGTGGAATTGCTGGTATGAACGATCGTTGAGGTTGCACGTTAATTTTACCATACTGTGGGGGTTTTGGTCCTACAGGTGGACGAGTGTCACGATGGCCGATAATGTTTCTAGCCCTCTTATTATCCAACATATTGCACAATTGCAACGCATGCCTCAGATCTTTGGGTTCAGCTAAGCTCATTCTGTCCGAGAGATCTCCGTTCAGACCTCTGATGAAGGTATCTAGAGCCCTATCTCTGACCTGTTTCGCCATGGCTTCCATAGTCTCGGGAGAATAACCCATCGTTTCGATTTGGTCTAGTATTAGCGACATCTGTTGGTGAACTGCGAAGTAGAAGTCATGAATGGAGGTGCCCTTCTGGGTCATGGTAAACAGCTGATATTCTAAAGTGCTTAAATCTCGTCTGTCCGTGTACTCAGATAACAAACACTGCGAGATTGCGCCCCAATGTAATGCGGTGCGATAGACTTTCAACAATGTATTGGCATGGCCTGTGATTTTTCCTCGAATGGTCATAAGAATTGCATAGTATTTGGGTGTTCCCTGAATGGGGGCATACAATTCCATCAATTGTGTTGCGGTAGTAAACCATGTTGAGAAATCTTCACGGCTACCTGAGAATTTGTCCAGATTCTTTACGATGTCTGGCACTTTATCTAGTTCATGCCAATCATCCTGAACGCCAGCTGTCTGGTCCCTAAAGGGAATATGTCCTGACTGAGAATGATTTAATTGTTTCACTATTTCCTGTAACTGAGACGACAAAATTGTCTGGATAGCTACATCTAGTCCCTGAATTGACAGTGCTTCGATTCTATTTGCGGTTGATGCACTTGAGGTGGATGCTGTCTGGGAATCAGAACCTGCTGCATGAATACCACCCTGCTGAAGGACTGCGGCTTTAACCCAGTTGTCTTTAGTCATTTTGGAAATGGATTGTTTTTTTAATTAGGGTTAATTCAAGGTGTTACGGTATCGCGAATACGAAAAATATAATCCGCGAAAATTAAATTTTTGTTTATATTGATAAAAATTAATTCAAGGTGTTAAGGTATCGCGAATACGAAAAATATAATCCGCGAAAATTAAATTTTTTGCTTATATTGATAAAAATATAGCGGTATGTCCGCTAATCTTGGATTGATAGAAATATAGCGGTATGTCCGCTAATCTTGGATGGAAATGGCTTGTGGTATTATACAAAATTTTCAATATTATGTGGTTATCTTTTGTAAAAATATTTTTTTCAAAATTTCAAAATTATTTTCTCTACTTTTTTTTTTAATATTACTTATTAATTTTTTCCTTAACTTTTCATTATTTTCTTTTTCTTTTTTGAATATTACTTATTATTATTTTTTTTCTTAATTTTTCATTATTTTCTTTTTCTTTTTCGAGTGGGGAAAAAATTTAATTAAGGATTTTATATAAAAAAAATTTAGCTTCTTGATATTGATTCACAAAAATTTTTTTCACCCACTGTGTTTTCACAATAAAAATTTTATTTTGGTTTTCTTTTGCTTAAATTTATTTCACTTAACTTACGTTAATGCTATCATCCTCGGTGCTTTTTACTGATTGGTTTGTAGGAGGTCTCGCTTTTCCAACGTTGAAGGTACTAACGCTCCTGGGCAAACACTTTGGGTTTTCAGTTTTCCTCCGAACTGGTCTTAGAGGAATTCGCAGCGATTAAAATGACCCTGTCTGATTCGTGGTATAGTTCGATATAGTGTTTTTGTTTCACTGACTCTAAAGGCCTTTAACGCGTTTTTTGGTCACGAATCACTGGCATCTTTCACTAACTCACGATCACGTTGTATTTAGCAGGGTCCCTGCTCGGGCGCCAATTAAACACTTCCTTCACTCACGGGTTAAAAAAATGAATTTTTATTTATAAAGTCACTTTTATTACAATACAGTATGTTAATATTATAACTGAAAGATGCTGACTTTGGTGAGCGAATTCGGCGGAGTTTAAGCGAAGTTACCGGTTGGTTTGTACTTAGGCTCAAGACTGGTTTGCTATGGTTTAACTATGTTGGATGAAGACTTGGGTAATCGACGTCGTCGCAGGCGGCGGCGTTGGCTGAGTCCAATAGTCCACTTTAAGTGCGTGGGACCATTCTTTGTTTACACAAGTGTTCAGGACCATTCTTTGTTTATTGCCGAAATTTGTGGCGTGATTCTGCGTATGCACCGAACCCGACACCATTCTTCTAGGGCCTGGGAAAATGGGGTGCAGGCTTATTGTTTATCCTAGCGATCGGACTGTTACTTGAGATTGGCGATCATGCGACAAATGGGCATGTGACGGTTGAGTGGGGTTGACCAATGGGTATTGCATGTGATGATGAAATAGGGTCGGCCAATGGGCATGCGGTTAATGGGCATGTGTTGACGGACTTGGGTCTATGGCTTCTATGTTATGGTATGAGTTGTGATAGAAGTGCTTAACTCATATATTAAAATTTTTTATATTATTTGTTTAAGATTATCGGAATTTCTAGCACTGTATTTACATTAACATGTTCTAAAAGCTTCTGTTACATGGCTCATGAAGAGCTTCTAACTCATGAAAACGAAATAAACCCAGAGAGCCGGGGCTAACTTCGACCGCGTCAAAGTTTGTATACCCTTGCAACTTTTATGGTAACTCTTTCCTTACCTATAGCCATCAAAATGGGAAAACGTTCAAGCTAAAAACGTTAATGTTTGCGAAAGAACGGCGTACAATCTTAGCATAGGAAAAAACGAAGATATTGATCAAAGTCACTGTTTTCCTATGGGAGCTATATGATATAGTAACCCGATCTTTATCAAATTCGGCACAGTCATTAGGAGATATATTAAACTAACAAATGTTTAATTTGAAAGCAATCGCGTCAAAAGCAACGAAGTTATTGACAAAAGTCACTGTTTTCGAAAGATCGTTCCTATGGGAGCTATATGATATAGTCACCCGATCTTGATTAAATTTGGCGTAGCAGTTAATAGGTGTAATTAACTCACCAATATTAAATTTCACGACAATAGCTCAGAAAATAATGAAGTTATTGAGATCCGGCTGAATCCGAGATATACAACGCCTGCAGTATATACAAGCCTACATGCAAAATTTCAGCTCTGTAGCTCCCAACGGTCGAGGAGGAGTTTGCGTTGATCCAGACGGACGGACGGACGGACATGGCTATTTGAACTCGTCTCGTCGTACTGATCTAGAATATATATACTTTATATGGTCGGAAATGCTTCCTTCTATGCGTTGCACAATTCTGACCAAAATTAATATACCCTTTTTGCAAGGGTATAAAAATGACTTCTTTCTGGAATTCGAAGAGAAGAAGACTTTTTTTCCTTACTCCACTCCACATGTTATTGAGCATTGGAGTTTTGTACCATCTGCAACTGTGCAGATCAAACACTATGTATGCATTCGGGCGAGGGCGTAGTGGTCGCCCTTCAAAGTTCTTTTCTTTTTCTGTGTTTTTCAGTACTTGGGCTTTCTTATTTTTTTTTCCTTTAGATGAAATATATGTAGATGCAGATACTTAGGTATTTCGCTCGATCAGCTGATAGTTATTTTTTTGGTATATATGTATGTTGGTAACTGTCTTTTTGGGGTGATTATCCGTTTAGCGCTTTCGGGAATGTGAAAAATGGTACGCCTGCCGCCAGTGCAAGTATTTATTGTTTTCGTTATGCTAATAAAAAAAATTAAATGTTTGATAAATTCTATGCGCATAATAAAACACAAACAGAAGGACACACACCTATTTTTATAGTTATAATTTTTTTCTCTGATTTCTCACCTTATGTGACTAGGGTATCGCCTTGACAAACAAAATATGGTCCCTCTTGGGGACATGGCCCAAATGTATATATTTAACACTTTTAAGCACTTTGAAAGGAAATCTCTTTTAGCAAAAAACCAGAGGGCCGGGGCTAACTTCGACTGCGTCAAAGTTTGTATACCCTTGCATTTTTTTTGGTAATTCTTTCCTTACCTATAGCCATCAAAGTGGAATAACGTTTAAGCTAAAAAGGCTAATGTTTCCGAAAGAACGGCCTACATAGGAAATAACGAAGATATTGATCAAAGTCACTGTTTTCCACCGATCGTTCCTATGGGAGCTATATGATATATATACCTGATCCTTATCAAATTTGGCACAGTCATTAACAGATATATTAAACTAACAAATGTTTAATTTGAAAGCAATCGCGTCAAAAGTAACGAAGTTATTGACAAAAGTCACTGTTTTCGAAAGATCGTTCCTATGGGAGCTACATGATATAGTCACCCAATCTTGATCAAATTTGGCATTCAAATTTGGCGTTTATATGTGTAATTAACTCACCAATATTAAATTTCACGACAATAGCTCAGAAAATAACGAAGTTATTAAGAAAAGTCACTGCTCGTGACTTTGCCATTTGTATGGGAGCTATATGATATAGTGATCCGATCCGGCTGAATCCGAGATATACAACGCCTGCAGTATACACAAGCCTACATGCAAAATTTCAGCTCTGTAGCTCCAACGGTCGAGGAGGAGTTTGCGTTGATCCAGACGGACGGACGGACGGACGGACGGACATGGCTATTTGAACTCGTCTCGTCGTGCTGATCAAGAATATATATACTTTATATGCTCGGAAATGCTTCCTTCTATGCGTTGCACACTTTTGACCAAAATTAATATACCCTTTTTGCAAGGGTATAAAAATATACGTAATTCTTTTGAATCAATTATGTTGGTTTTTTAGAAATTTAAAAATTTTTTCGACTTTGTTAATTGTTTTTTTTTTTAGGTATCACTTGAGCACTTAACACATCTCACTTTGCATAAGTACAAATTTGCAATGACTCCTACGGGTGGCTCCAAGAACTTAGAAACCTATTAAAATGGATTCTCTAAAAGGGTCCTATAGACACTGCTGCCTTTTTCTTTTTCTCCCATTAGAAAGCATTCCCTTGGCAACAGGAGAATATTTATTGCTTCATTTGCATAGATATAGTGAGTTTTCTAATCTTTGGCCGTCTCTCTGCACTCACAGAAGCTGCTCAAGAGAGGCTGCATGCGCTGACCCGAAGATACATGGTTGGCAACATACGATCATAACATACGATCATACCCGCTAACATTGCAACATTGCATTGTTAAAATGTTGCCAATCTCTAGCAACAACATCTATCCAAAAATGTATAAAACCGACAGGTTCAGAAACGAAAAATTAATCATGATTTTCCTGCAGAGAATAAGAGGTAAGTGTAAGAAATTGGAAAACTCAATATATGAGTACGGCATGTTTTTGAATATTAGATATATGGTGTACCCTACCGTGAGCGAGGAAAGCTCGGAAAACACATCATCCAGGTCCCTGTTCGATGCATGCGGAATGGTCCCATGCGATATTAAATCTCGTGCTTCTAGTTCAGATGAGGAAGATGATCAGCCAATGGACAAAGAAGCAAGCAATGATGCACCATTCGTTGATATTCTCCCGGAAAACAGGCCATTTGTCGTTGTCATCTCGGCGTCCGCCTGCAACAACAGAGACTTCTGCAATCTGTTGAATGAATTTTCTTAAAGCTTTGAAGGATACAGAAACGTCGTCTGCCTAAAGTTCAATAGTGAAACACCGGTTCTAGAATATAGTGGATAGTGGCTATACTTTGCGGCAGCAGACGAGAATACGATGGATTGGGTGCTGGGTGACATCTGCAAAAAAGATAACTACGAAGTTGTTCCCCTTACGGAATTTCTACATCTCTTACCAGCTCGAGTCATACTGCCCAAAGTAGAAGACTTCTTAAGTAAAATCTTTGAAATGCTTGAACGACAAAATAATGATGTACAAACATACAAAGGGTCTGTTATCGATAGAAATGATTTGGATACATGCTCCAACGAACGAAAGTATTCATTAATGAAGCGATCGATACATGGACGCTGATAGTATTGAGACTATTAAAAACAGATTGTGAGGAACATAATATTCCACAATAATGTTCCACACAACAACATGTAAATAATCAGAATCAACGCATATGTAAAACCAAGGATGGATAGTGCCCGGCAACATGTTGCCAAAGATCACGCTTCGCAACATGTTGCTGCAATTAAAACACGCAACATTACGATACGACACAACAAGTTCGATCGGACCACATACGACCGTCAGCGAATTTGGTTACAGCGGGGAGATGCGGGAAGATGGGAGGCAGAGAACGAAAGAATCAACGGCTGGAGAGCATACGCACAAGATAGGGATGCTGTGCGGACCGATTAAGAGAAATACAGTAATACAGGCGCAGCACACCTACACTATGCGTGTGCAGATTGAGCGCGGGTACCGGTGGTTGAAGCGCGCACTATGAGGCTAGACGGCGGAGCTTATAGAGGCCGACGACAAGCAAAAAAAGAAAAAGCCAAAGTGAGGGCGATGCATGTCTAACGGGGGGTAGTGGTAGCTGTGTGCATACCAAGTCAAGCCAATATCGTCGATCAAGTTCGATGGGCAAAGGGGGGTATGGCAAGCCGAAGAAAGGGGGAATGGGGTATTGGGGAGCACTGTCTACGAGGCGAATAACGTATTGATGACGTAGACGAATGGTTTTAGTTAATGTTGACTTAAATTAACTAAAACTAAACAAACTAAAATCAATATGTTATTCGTATGAAGTAAAATGACCATGCATTGGGAGAAGAGCAACAATTCCCAAGAACTGAGAGAACGATCAAAAAAGGAGAAGGACATTGGAGAGACCAGCGTCGCCTGGCAACGAGAGAGGACATGCGACCAGAGCAGAGAAATCAACTATTGGAGAGAAAAGGATGGAAACCCGCATAGCAACAGAGGCGCTATTTGGGCAGAGCAGAGAAACAAGGACAGGAATTCAATGGGCGCATAGCAGGCCAGAAAGTGGATGCGGCTGCGCCAAGGACTTGTACGGGAGTTTCACCACGCATGGCAACAGCGTCGATGAAAGCGACGGGCCGATGGAAATTCACCGGCTGTATATCGGTATCACACCAAGTGATTCTGGAGGCCCAGGATGCCTATATAAGGCGAGCAGCGAGTCAGGACATTATCAAGTCGCGGATTCAAGATCAAGGTATCAAGTCATCGAGTCCTGATCAGCAAAAAGCGAAGCAACAAATCTCTTTTGGCCTCACGAGTAACCTTAAGAGTATTCGGCGCCTAGCAACCTACAAATACGAGCAATTCATCGAGTTATAAGGCCTTACGAGTAACCTTATAGACTCACCAAGCAACAACAAAATCTGAATATAAAGACAATTACGCAGCCAATATAAATATCAACCCATATCAGTGTAAAAATAATATATAAACATTCCACCAAAAAAACCCAAGTATACAAATAAACTCCAACATACATTTATATACATAAATTATTGTGTCGTGATTTCACCGGGGCACAAAAATAAAATTTGTTGTGCCGAACCTCGCCCTAAAGATTGAAATTATCCTGAAGGACGAAAAGGATCGTTACAAGATGCTACCAGTTAAAATACAATTTCTGGGTAGTCAAATTCATGTTTTGCGAGTAAGTGTCAAATTGACATATATTTTATTATATTTCATAATATTTCAAAATGAACATTAAAAAATGGCTGTGCAAAAAGCACATGAAGCCTAGTAATATCTAGATCTTTTTTCCATCCACTATAACACTGATCATGCCCCTAACCCAAACCCAAAGCCATACAGGGGTAGAGAGAGAGACACGACAATTGAATTTATGATAACAATAACAATTTCAAAAAACGCTTACGTGCGTGCTAAATGGTAGTTGACGCTGTAGCTGCTTCGCTAAACAAATATATATAAACACATATATGTATGAATTTTACAACGTCCAGTACAATATTCATAGATAAACCGAACTACTCTTGCTTGCAGCATGGTTGCTGTTGCTGTTGCTTTCTATGGTATGCGACAATTTCACTTTTGAGCCGCTGTACAAAATATTAAGATTAAGATTAATTAAGTGCAGATCGAATCAACATTGTAAACGGCAATAGGATTGGATAATGATGGCGGATTCCAAATTTATATAATTTAAATTAAATTAAAGAAAAATTTAAGTATGTCTGTTAGACACAGTCACGAGAGCATTGCGCGAGCTTTGCAAGAAAATGACTCATTTTGCGGCATTTGCCATGAAACTTTAAATGAAAACGAAGCAATTGCTTCGTCGCCTTGTAAGCACAGATTTCACAATAAGTGTATTACAGAGTGTTTAAAAACTTCGAATTTATACCCCACTTGGAAGCATCCTTGTAAGATGAAACAACTTGTAAGATCAAATATTGACTTGGAAACGGAAGTCCAAGAAGCTAGTAAATCAGGCGAGCCCACAACTCAGCCTGTGACCCCTTATAATACTCGTTCAGGACCTGGTCGACCTGCCAAGACCACCTTTTCGTAATCAGGGAGCAATTCAAAGGAGAGGGATCGGCACGAGATCTTCAACCACCTCACGTCAACATAGGCCACCGCCTACTCAAGGTAGTAGTCCAAGACCAAGTACCCCTCCAGATTACACAACTTTGATACAAACTGCTATTCAAGCACAACAGGAACAGTTAATAAACCATTTAGCTTTGCTGATTGACGACAAATTAGCTTCTATTCGACTTGAGCGCAACGAACCAAACCCCATTCCAGAACGTTCTCCAGCGTTCAGCCTCCCGGCACCAAGACAAGAAGAACACTATAACCACACCCAACATCTAGAAATCTTAGTAGTCAGACTCAGAACTCAAATAGAGGGTCGCAAGCAAATTCGACATTGTCACCCGAAAAAGTAGCAAGCATTATGCAAAGTTGGCGAATAACATTTGATGGTTCTAAAGAAGGAATGCATTCAGAGGATTTCCTATACAGAGTTCGTTCATTAGCAGAACAAAATTTAAATGAAGATTATCAAGTACTTTGTGATCATTTGTATTTACTTTTTGCAGGTAAAGCGAATGATTGGTTTTGGAAGTTTCATCGAGCACACCCAAGTTTCGATTGGAATAAATTTTGTGTAGAATTTAGAAAGAAGTTTGATGAAGTAGATAACGATATGGACACATGGGAACTGATTAATAGCAGACACCAGGGCGAGAATGAAACCTTTGAGGATTACCAGTTTAGTGTCGAACGGCTAGTAGGAAGATTAAACACACAACTTTCAGAGGATTCTTTAGTCAAGTTATTAATTAGACATTCAAAGTCGGCAATTCGTTATGAACTTATGCATCTAGGAATTTTTACTTTATCTCATCTGAGACAGGAAGTACGAACCCACGAGCAATTTGCTAAACAAATGAAGAGCCTACCGACCAAGAATACTTTTGGACATCGTTCAAAGATAGCTGAATTAGACTCTAATTTCGAGAATTATATGCAGGAGGAGGTGGAAGCTTTTCATCATAAACTTACATGTTGGAACTGCCGGAAGCCTGGACACCGTTTTGATATCTGTCTAGAACCGCGTACTGTATTTTGCTATGGTTGCGGAGCCGTAAATGTTTTTAAACCGCGTTGTCGTAATTGCAACCCGCAGGAAAACCGACCGACGGATGCGCCGATCAACACTTCGTTGTCGCACCCAGACCAATAATGAAGGAAAAATATTCCAAAACATAGGAATGTGAACCTCTTGTTTGTAGGAAAGAAACAGATTCACAAGGAAATGTAGGACCAACTTCGACAACAGTCGATAAAAGCCCATTTCGTCCTCACCACCTACGTTTGGCTCAGTATGAGACCGTTCGTCATCGCATCTTTGGTGAAGTAGACAGCATACGACCAATAATTAAGTCTAAGCGCTCTACGCATAGACTACGCTTCTTTTGGAAGAAGGTTAGAAATAACCGCAAGAAATTGATTTCCAGTATATTTTCCCGATCAGATAATCGATTGTACACAGAAATAAAGATAGAAGGCCAGACCTTCACTGCGCTTTTAGACTGTGGCGCTAATATTAGTTGCTTAGGAAGTAAGGTAGCTAAAGAGTTTTTAAAGCATCCTAAAACACGCAATTGTTCAGGCAAAATAATTACGGCCAACAATTCTGAATGTTTTGGTAAAGGTAAATTGACAAGCGACATTACGTATCGATAACTTACCAAACCCCTTGATTTCTTTATTATTCCTGATTTAAAACAAGACGTATATCTTGGAATAGATTTTTGGCGTAAATTTGGTTTAATAGATTGAAGATTGAAGGAAGACCCACTAATAGTATCGGATATTATTGAAGAAAAAGGAAATGATCATGGAGATTCCGTGAAAATGCACCGTTTGTCTGAGTCTCAGCAGCAAAAACTTAATTTTGGAATTGCTAAAGTACCCTGCTACGATAAAGAAGGATTAGGTCGCACACATCTCATTGATCATAAGATTGAAGTTGATAGTACTAGGCCCATTAAACAAAGACATTGGCCAATTTCACCGGCCATTGAGAAGCTAATGTTCACAAAATAGATAGAATGTTAGATTTAGATATCATTGAAGAATGTAACAGCCCATGGAGCACCAATTGTGTATTGGTGAGATGTGGCGAAAAAGTTCGATTATGTTTAGATTCTAGAGCAGTGAATCAGTGCACTCGTAAGGACACGTATCCTCTTCCCCATATTGATGGAATACTTAGCAGGCTGCCACCTGCTCGATTTATTACTGGACTGGACATGAAGCAAGCCTTCTGGCAAATTCCGTTAGAGGAAAGCTCACGTCAATACACCGCTTTCACAATACCTAACCGGCCACTTTACCAATATAAAGTGATGCCTTTTGGTTTGTGCAACGCCCCGCAGACTTTATGTAGACTTATGGATCAAGACCACAAAGGTATTCGTTTACCTCGATGACCTGTTAATTTTTTCCGAAGATTTTGAATCGCATATTGCTTTAATACAAGAGCTAGCATTGAGACTGCGTAAAGCGAATCTTACGATTAAAGTTGCTAAATCTAAGTTCTGCATGCAGGAGATTAAATACCTCGGCTTTATTATTGGATACGGACAAGTGAAAACCGATCCTAGAAAAATTTGTGCGATAAACGACTTTCCGATTCCAACAACAGTAAAACAATTAAGTAGATTTTTAAGACTCACTGGTTGGTATCGACGTTTTATTGAAAATTATGCCACCATTAGCTTTCCATTAACAGAACTCTTAAAAAAGAACCGATCTCTTAGTTGGAACGAAGAGGCAGACTACGCTTTCTCAGAACTGAAAAGAAGATTAACTTCAGCACATATTTTGACCACTCCCGATTTTAAGAAACCGTTTATTTTATTATGTGATGCAAGTTTAGTAGGTATAGGATGTATGTTAGCTCAAACTAATTCCGAAGGCATAGAACTACCGATAGCTTACATGTCAGAAAAACTGAACAAAGCACATGCAACAAATGCTCGTAATTACAATTTGCGTAGCAGAAGCAGACAACTAAAAGTCGGTGACTCAGTTCATGCTCGAAATTTTACACAGAGTTCAGCCCCAAAAAGATTTAGTAGCAAATTAGCACCAGTCTTCATCCCAGCTAAGGTGTTGAGGAAGGTCAGTTCGTCGTATTATGAATTAGCTGACGAGCAGAATAAATCTCTCGGTGTATATCATTTGAAAGACATAAGCACCTAAATTAGCTAAAGACGTCCTTTTTCAGTTCATGACTCCGTCAGTAGGCTTCCGTAGCATTAACTGTGGTGTAGTAGCCCTCTTTAATAATAATAATTTTAATTCCATTTCGAAAAAAAAGAATATTTTTTTTTGTTTGTTTGCAAGAATAAATGAATAACCCCCCTTGCGTAATACGCACATGTCTTCAATTGGTACGGTTCTTACTCTCATTTCGCACAGCGAACGCAAAGCGTAAGCAAAGAAGAGACCATGGAAAAGATCCATTAGAATTCGTTCGCATGCATTGCGTTTGCTTAGAAACAGAATTTTTGGTACAGGCTTTTTCATTTAATTTGATACTTTGATTGCGAAAAGACGTGAATATTAATATTCACATAAATATATATATATACATATATACTTGTGAAACACGTGCATATTACATCATCGTTAAAAAGTACAGTGACTGCACAAGGCAGTAATATACATATTTGGCTAAAGTGAATAAAAATATTAGTGAATATTCGAAAAATAAGGTGATATAAAATCAATTTGGTTAGAGATTGCGACCTATTGAAATTTAAATTGAATTTAAACCGGCTCGAGGTCAATCTTACAAAAGAAGATTATTTCAAAGGTAACACACAAAAAGGTGAGCAGGTTGTCTGTATAGCTATTTCAAGAACTACCAAGTTCTATCATCAGCAGACTTTGCTAAAGAACTCCAGAATTGCAATAGCCATACCATGTCTTCAACGCTAAAACTAGTTGGGAATTACATTGCCAACTAAATGAAGCGAAAAAAGCTGGCGAAGCCTACAATACCGAAGACCACCTTTTGTGCATTACCCTTAGGCGCTATGAAATATTAGTGTAAGAGCTTCGCCCTTAACAAACTAAATTCAAGACCTGTTTCTTTTTATACACGGTATATTGTACCATATAGAAAAAGGGGTTTTTTTGGAATAAAATTCCAAAAATAACGGCGTGCCTTCCGTTAGTGTTATCTGGTTAGAGATTGCGACCTATTGAAATTTAAATTGAATTTAAACCGGCTCGAGGTCAATCTTACAAAAGAAGATTATTTCAAAGGTAACACACAAAAAGGTGAGCAGGTTGTCTGTATAGCTATTTCAAGAACTACCAAGTTCTATCATCAGCAGACTTTGCTAAAGAACTCCAGAATTGCAATAGCCATACCATGTCTTCAACGCTAAAACTAGTTGGGAATTACATTGCCAACTAAATGAAGCGAAAAAAGCTGGCGAAGCCTACAATACCGAAGACCACCTTTTGTGCATTACCCTTAGGCGCTATGAAATATTAGTGTAAGAGCTTCGCCCTTAACAAACTAAATTCAAGACCTGTTTCTTTTTATACACGGTATATTGTACCATATAGAAAAAGGGGTTTTTTTGGAATAAAATTCCAAAAATAACGGCGTGCCTTCCGTTAGTGTTATCTGGTTAGAGATTGCGACCTATTGAAATTTAAATTGAATTTAAACCGGCTCGAGGTCAATCTTACAAAAGAAGATTATTTCAAAGGTAACACACAAAAAGGTGAGCAGGTTGTCTGTATAGCTATTTCAAGAACTACCAAGTTCTATCATCAGCAGACTTTGCTAAAGAACTCCAGAATTGCAATAGCCATACCATGTCTTCAACGCTAAAACTAGTTGGGAATTACATTGCCAACTAAATGAAGCGAAAAAAGCTGGCGAAGCCTACAATACCGAAGACCACCTTTTGTGCATTACCCTTAGGCGCTATGAAATATTAGTGTAAGAGCTTCGCCCTTAACAAACTAAATTCAAGACCTGTTTCTGGAGTTCTTTAGCAAAGTCTGCTGATGATAGAACTTGGTAGTTCTTGAAATAGCTATACAGACAACCTGCTCACCTTTTTGTGTGTTACCTTTGAAATAATCTTCTTTTGTAAGATTGACCTCGAGCCGGTTTAAATTCAATTTAAATTTCAATAGGTCGCAATCTCTAACCAGATAACACTAACGGAAGGCACGCCGTTATTTTTGGAATTTTATTCCAAAAAAAACCCTTTTTCTATATGGTACAATATACCGTGTATAAAAAGAAACAGGTCTTGAATTTAGTTTGTTAAGGGCGAAGCTCTTACACTAATATTTCATAGCGCCTAAGGGTAATGCACAAAAGGTGGTCTTCGGTATTGTAGGCTTCGCCAGCTTTTTTCGCTTCATTTAGTTGGCAATGTAATTCCCAACTAGTTTTAGCGTTGAAGACATGGTATGGCTATTGCAATTCTGGAGTTCTTTAGCAAAGTCTGCTGATGATAGAACTTGGTAGTTCTTGAAATAGCTATACAGACAACCTGCTCACCTTTTTGTGTGTTACCTTTGAAATAATCTTCTTTTGTAAGATTGACCTCGAGCCGGTTTAAATTCAATTTAAATTTCAATAGGTCGCAATCTCTAACCAGATAACACTAACGGAAGGCACGCCGTTATTTTTGGAATTTTATTCCAAAAAAACCCCTTTTTCTATATGGTACAATATACCGTGTATAAAAAGAAACAGGTCTTGAATTTAGTTTGTTAAGGGCGAAGCTCTTACACTAATATTTCATAGCGCCTAAGGGTAATGCACAAAAGGTGGTCTTCGGTATTGTAGGCTTCGCCAGCTTTTTTCGCTTCATTTAGTTGGCAATGTAATTCCCAACTAGTTTTAGCGTTGAAGACATGGTATGGCTATTGCAATTCTGGAGTTCTTTAGCAAAGTCTGCTGATGATAGAACTTGGTAGTTCTTGAAATAGCTATACAGACAACCTGCTCACCTTTTTGTGTGTTACCTTTGAAATAATCTTCTTTTGTAAGATTGACCTCGAGCCGGTTTAAATTCAATTTAAATTTCAATAGGTCGCAATCTCTAACCAGATAACACTAACGGAAGGCACGCCGTTATTTTTGGAATTTTATTCCAAAAAACCCCTTTTTCTATATGGTACAATATACCGTGTATAAAAAGAAACAGGTCTTGAATTTAGTTTGTTAAGGGCGAAGCTCTTACACTAATATTTCATAGCGCCTAAGGGTAATGCACAAAAGGTGGTCTTCGGTATTGTAGGCTTCGCCAGCTTTTTTCGCTTCATTTAGTTGGCAATGTAATTCCCAACTAGTTTTAGCGTTGAAGACATGGTATGGCTATTGCAATTCTGGAGTTCTTTAGCAAAGTCTGCTGATGATAGAACTTGGTAGTTCTTGAAATAGCTATACAGACAACCTGCTCACCTTTTTGTGTGTTACCTTTGAAATAATCTTCTTTTGTAAGATTGACCTCGAGACGGTTTAAATTCAATTTAAAATCAATTTAGTGAAAATATTAGAATTTAAACCCCGCCACTTTTGGCTTTCAAGCAGCCTTGGATTTTTCATTTTCTTTGGGACAATTTGGTTGAATGTACCCCAGCCCAATCGCTGATATTTTCTTCGTTGGATCAAAAAAAAGAGACATTCCTCAATAACCAAGAGACCAGCGAGCCTCGGATTTATTTTATCAACCCTTCCATTTCATCAATAATCATCGCCATGGGCCAGGCTAAAATAGTCTGGTGATGAAATGACGCAATTCCCCGGCTAATACCAACATTATACACCCAATTTGAGCGAGATCTACTACTTTTCGATTTCTTTTTGGTGCAAATGCATACTTAGTAGTAGTTCTGATACCTTTTCTTGTTTCATCTGTACGTAATGTATGGCGTAGCAGCCCTTTGGTTTGGATACTACTTTTTTTTGTAGAACCACGGCCAACACCTTTTCATACTTTTTTTTTCTTCTTTTATTAACGTAAATTTTGCTGATCTAAAAGAAAATTAAATGAATTATTAGTTTAAGTAACGTAACGAAACTTTAAATATTATTAAGATTAAGTCCCTATTTGGTTAAGTAAAATACGTTTCCCTTAGTAGGAAACCTAATGGGTATGTAATGCCTTGAGATTGGCTTTGTTGCATTTCATTTTCTAATAACTAAATTATACAGCAAATCCCTGCAGCATCGATGGACCCGGAGATCGCACCGTTGGATAAATCGTGAGTTAACACACACATCTATATTCATATATAAATATTTGTTTCATTGCCAACTGGCACACGCGGCCACATAACCCAAATCTACTTTTGAAGTACTATGAATTTTTGAATCTATATTTGCTCTATATAGTATTTAAATTTATTTTGCTATATCTTTTTACATATCTTTATTTTGTAATTTCTTAAAATATTAAGTCATGAAAACCCTTTTCTTTGGAATTAAACCCGTAACTTGAAATTTCGTCATGTTGGTGTAAACTAATTCATTGAGGAGTCCGTCGCCTGAATCCATGACTATGCTGCCGTTACAAATCGTCTAAGATCATTTAAGAGTCTGTTAAGGGGCAATCAATTAAACCCAACAGTTTGCCAAGGTAGGGTGGATACAGAAAGGGTTAGCGAACAACACCTTTAGCTAATCTGCAGAGAAGTCGTCCGCACAATTAATAGTATCTCGATCTGGTCCAATATTTTGCTTTTTGTATGCCTAGAGTGTTATCGTTAGCAACGTAGAAAATTTAGGCAGCTAACAACTACACGTGCGCATGTACATCACTACAGAAATGGCGCCCAACCGTGGGACTCGAATTCTAAATTATTCATTACTACAGAAATGCCAAACATGGGACCACATTTAGAATACCACTACAGTAATGGAGCCGAATCATGAGGCCCGAATAAAACGTAGGACAACCCCACTACTAATCGGATACGTACACCACCAAAGTATCCACAATATTTTTGCTCATTATCATCCATTCATATTCATTTATTTAGATTAATGTGAATCGCGATAGTAATTCGGGAATTTTCGGATTAGTCGACCAGAAGAAACTATTTGCGGCAACAGCATCGTATGACGTATCTTTGTATGACTAGGCGGGAACGCCAATTTTATGATCTTTGTAGTTTGAGGCTATCGTTAGGAATTGCAGTTGCAACTCGGTCATATCGGGTTGACTGACCAATGGAGTCGTTGAAAAGTTACAATATTATAAAATAGGCATTCTTATACCTTAACTTTGTTTAGAGTGAAAAGAACCTGGACCAGGAATAGCATATGACTGGCGTATGTCGGTATATGATCAGTTTAGGAAATCGTCATTCAGACAAATCGGCAATAGGAATTTTTGTTTAAGATTTAATAGAAATCTATTTTTTGTGCAGATCGAATCAACATTGTAAACGGCAATAGGATTGGATAATGATGGCGGATTCCAAATTTATATAATTTAAATAAAATTAAAGAAAAATTTAAGTATGTCTGTTAGACACAGTCACGAGAGCATTGCGCGAGCTTTGCAAGAAAATGACTCATTTTGCGGCATTTGCCATGAAACTTTAAATGAAAACGAAGCAATTGCTTCGTCGCCTTGTAAGCACAGATTTCACAATAAGTGTATTACAGAGTGTTTAAAAACTTCGAATTTATGCCCCACTTGCAAGCATCCTTGTAAGATGAAACAACTTGTAAGATCAAATATTGACTTGGAAACGGAAGTCCAAGAAGCTAGTAAATCAGGCGAGCCCACAACTCAGCCTGTGACCCTTATAATACTCGTTCAGGACCTGGTCGACCTGCCAAGACCACCTTTTCGTAATCAGGGAGCAATTCAAAGGAGAGGGATCGGCACGAGATCTTCAACCACCTCACGTCAACATAGGCCACCGCCTACCCAAGGTAGTAGTCCAAGACCAAGTACCCCTCCAGATTACACAACTTTGATACAAACTGCTATTCAAGCACAACAGGAACAGTTAGTAAACCATTTAGCTTTGCTGATTGACGACAAATTAGCTTCTATTCGACTTGAGCGCAACGAACCAAACCCCATTCCAGAACGTTCTACAGCGTTCAGCCTCCCGGCACCAAGACAAGAAGAACACTATAACCACATGCAAACATCTAGAAATCTTAGTAGTCAGACTCAGAACTCAAATAGAGGGTCGCGAAAAGTAGCAAGCATTATGCAAAGTTGGCGAATAACATTTGATGGTTCTAAAGAAGGAATGCATTCAGAGGATTTCCTATACAGAGTTCGTTCATTAGCAGAACAAAATTTAAATGAAGATTATCAAGTACTTTGTGATCATTTGTATTTACTTTTTGCAGGTAAAGCGAATGATTGGTTTTGGAAGTTTCATCGAGCACACCCAAGTTTCGATTGGAATAAATTTTGTGTAGAATTTAGAAAAAAGTTTGATGAAGTAGATAACGATATGGACACATGGGAACTGATTAATAGCAGACACCAGGGCGAGAATGAAACCTTTGAGGATTACCAGTTTAGTGTCGAAAGGCTAGTAGGAAGATTAAACACACAACTTTCAGAGGATTCTTTAGTCAAGTTATTAATTAGACATTCAAAGTCGGCAATTCGTTATGAACTTATGCATCTAGGAATTTTTACTTTATCTCATCTGAGACAGGAAGTACGAACCCACGAGCAATTTGCTAAACAAATGAAGAGCCTACCGACCAAGAATACTTTTGGACATCGTTCAAAGATAGCTGAATTAGACTCTAATTTCGAGAATTATATGCAGGAGGAGGTGGAAGCTTTTCATCATAAACTTACATGTTGGAACTGCCGGAAGCCTGGACACCGTTTTGATATCTGTCTAGAACCGCGTACTGTATTTTGCTATGGTTGCGGAGCCGTAAATGTTTTTAAACCGCGTTGTCGTAATTGCAACCCGCAGGAAAACCGACCGACGGATGCGCCGATCAACACTTCGTTGTCGCACCCAGACCAATAATGAAGGATAAATATTCCCAAACATAGGAATGTGAACCTCTTGTTCGTAGGAAAGAAACAGATTCACAAGGAAATGTAGGACCAACTTCGACAACAGTCGATAAAAGCCCATTTCGTCCTCACCACCTACGTTTGGCTCAGTATGAGACCGTTCGTCATCGCATCTTTGGTGAAGTAGACAGCATACGACCAATAATTAAGTCTAAGCGCTCTACGCATAGACTACGCTTCTTTTGGAAGAAGGTTAGAAATAACCGCAAGAAATTGATTTCCAGTATATTTTCCCGATCAGATAATCGATTGTACACAGAAATAAAGATAGAAGGCCAGACCTTCACTGCGCTTTTAGACTGTGGCGCTAATATTAGTTGCTTAGGAAGTAAGGTAGCTAAAGAGTTTTTAAAGCATCCTAAAACACGCAATTGTTCAGGCAAAATAATTACGGCCAACAATTCTGAATGTTTTGGTAAAGGTAAATTGACAAGCGACATTACGTATCGATAACTTACCAAACCCCTTGATTTCTTTATTATTCCTGATTTAAAACAAGACGTATATCTTGGAATAGATTTTTGGCGTAAATTTGGTTTAATAGATTGAAGATTGAAGGAAGACCCACTAATAGTATCGGATATTATTGAAGAAAAAGGAAATGATCATGGAGATTCCGTGAAAATGCACCGTTTGTCTGAGTCTCAGCAGCACAAACTTAATTTTGGAATTGCTAAAGTACCCTGCTACGATAAAGAAGGATTAGGTCGCACACATCTCATTGATCATAAGATTGAAGTTGATAGTACTACGCCCATTAAACAAAGACATTGGCCAATTTCACCGGCCATTGAATGTTCACAAAATAGATAGAATGTTAGATTTAGATATCATTGAAGAATGTAACAGCCCATGGAGCACCAATTGTGTATTGGTGAGATGTGGCGAAAAAGTTCGATTATGTTTAGATTCTAGAGCAGTGAATCAGTGCACTCGTAAGGACACGTATCCTCTTCCCCATATTGATGGAATACTTAGCAGGCTGCCACCTGCTCGATTTATTACTGGACTGGACATGAAGCAAGCCTTCTGGCAAATTCCGTTAGAGGAAAGCTCACGTCAATACACCGCTTTCACAATACCTAACCGGCCACTTTACCAATATAAAGTGATGCCTTTTGGTTTGTGCAACGCCCCGCAGACTTTATGTAGACTTATGGATCAAGACCACAAAGGTATTCGTTTACCTCGATGACCTGTTAATTTTTTCCGAAGATTTTGAATCGCATATTGCTTTAATACAAGAGCTAGCATTGAGACTGCGTAAAGCGAATCTTACGATTAATGTTGCTAAATCTAAGTTCTGCATGCAGGAGATTAAATACCTCGGCTTTATTATTGGATACGGACAAGTGAAAACCGATCCTAGAAAAATTTGTGCGATAAACGACTTTCCGATTCCAACAACAGTAAAACAATTACGTAGATTTTTTGGACTCACTGGTTGGTATCGACGTTTTATTGAAAATTATGCCACCATTAGCTTTCCATTAACAGAACTCTTAAAAAAGAACCGATCTCTTAGTTGGAACGAAGAGGCAGACTACGCTTTCTCAGAACTGAAAAGAAGATTAACTTCAGCACATATTTTGACCACTCCCGATTTTAAGAAACCGTTTATTTTATTATGTGATGCAAGTTTAGTAGGTATAGGATGTATGTTAGCTCAAACTAATTCCGAAGGCATAGAACTACCGATAGCTTACATGTCAGAAAAACTGAACAAAGCACATGCAACAAATGCTCGTAATTACAATTTGCGTAGCAGAAGCAGACAACTAAAAGTCGGTGACTCAGTTCATGCTCGAAATTTTACACAGAGTTCAGCCCCAAAAAGATTTAGTAGCAAATTAGCACCAGTCTTCATCCCAGCTAAGGTGTTGAGGAAGGTCAGTTCGTCGTATTATAAATTAGCTGACGAGCAGAATAAATCTCTCGGTGTATATCATTTGAAAGACATAAGCACCTAAATTAGCTAAAGACGTCCTTTTTCAGTTCATGACTCCGTCAGTAGGCTTCCGTAGCATTAACTGTGGTGTAGTAGCCCTCTTTAATAATAATAATTTTAATTCCATTTCGAAAAAAAAAGAATATTTTTTTTTTGTTTGTTTGCTTAGAAACAGAATTTTTGGTACAGGCTTTTTCATTTAATTTGATACTTTGATTGCGAAAAGACGTGAATATTAATATTCACATAAATATATATATATACATATATATTTGTGAAACACGTGCATATTACATCATCGTTAAAAAGTACAGCGACTGCACAAGGCAGTAATATACATATTTGGCTAAAGTGAATAAAAATATTAGTGAATATTCGAAGAATAAGGTGATATAAAATCAATTTAGTGAGAATATTAGAATTTAAACCCCGTTATATTTCAGTTAAAATTTATATTTCGGTCGCGTGGCGTCGACAAAGCCACTTTTGGCTTTCAAGCAGCCTTGGATTTTTCATTTTCTTTGGGACAATTTGGTTGAATGTACCCCAGCCCAATCGCTGATATTTTCTTCGTTGGATCAAAAAAAAGAGACATTCCTCAATAACCAAGAGACCAGCGAGCCTCGGATTTATTTTATCAACCCTTCCATTTCATCAATAATCATCGCCATGGGCGATTAAGTCCCTATTTGGTTAAGTAAAATACGTTTCCCTTAGTAGGAAACCTAATGGGTATGTAATGCCTTGAGATTGGCTTTGTTGCATTTCATTTTTCTAATAACTAAATTATACAGCAAATCCCTGCAGCATCGATGGACCCGGAGATCGCACCGTTGGATAAATCGTGAGTTAACACACACATCTATATTCATATATAAATATTTGTTTCATTGCCAACTGGCACACGCGGCCACATAACCCAAATCTACTTTTGAAGTACTATGAATTTTTGAATCTATATTTGCTCTATATAGTATTTAAATTTATTTTGCTATATCTTTTTACATATCTTTATTTTGTAATTTCTTAGAATATTAAGTCATGAAAACCCTTTTGTTTGGAATTAAACCCGTAACTTGAAATTTCGTCATGTTGGTGTAAACTAATTCATTGAGGAGTCCGTCGCCTGAATCCATGACTATGCTGCCGTTACAAATCGTCTAAGATCATTTAAGAGTCTGTTAAGGGGCAATCAATTAAACCCAACAGTTTGCCAAGGTAGGGTGGATACAGAAAGGGTTAGCGAACAACACCTAATCTGCAGAGAAGTCGTCCGCACAATTAATAGTATCCCGATCTGGTCCAATATTTTGCTTTTTACATCCTTTTAGTTTCTGATAGTGCACTCATATTTTTTCTGTATGATCCGTGCGTATGCCTAGAGTGTTATCGTTAGCAACGTAGAAAATTTAGGCAGCTAACAACTACACGTGCACATGTACATCACTACAGAAATGGCGCCCAACCGTGGGACTCGAATTCTAAATTATTCATTACTACAGAAATGCCAAACATGGGACCACATTTAGAATACCACTACAGTAATGGAGCCGAATCATGAGGCCCGAATAAAACGTAGGACAACCCCACTACTAATCGGATATGTACACCACCAAAGTATCCACAATATTTTTGCTCATTATCATCCATTCATATTCATTTATTTAGATTAATGTGAATCGCGATAGTAATTCGGGAATTTTCGGATTAGTCGACCAGAAGAAACTATTTGCGGCAACATCATCGTATGACGTATCTTTGTATGACTAGGCGGGAACGCCAATTTTATGATCTTTGTAGTTTGAGGCTATCGTTAGGAATTGCAGTTGCAACTCGGTCATATCGGGTTGACTGACCAATGGAGTCGTTGAAAAGTTACAATATTATAAATAGGAATTCTTATACCTTAACTTTGTTTAGAGTGAAAGAACCTGGACCAGGAATAGCATATGACTGGCGTATGTCGGTATATGACCAGTTTAGGAAATCGTCATTCAGACAAATCGGCAATAGGAATTTTTGTTTAAGATTTAATAGAAATCTATTTTTTGTGCAGATCGAATCAACATTGTAAACGGCAATAGGATTGGATAATGATGGCGGATTCCAAATTTATATAATTTAAATAAAATTAAAGAAAAATTTAAGTATGTCTGTTAGACACAGTCACGAGAGCATTGCGCGAGCTTTGCAAGAAAATGACTCATTTTGCGGCATTTGCCATGAAACTTTAAATGAAAACGAAGCAATTGCTTCGTCGCCTTGTAAGCACAGATTTCACAATAAGTGTATTACAGAGTGTTTAAAAACTTCGAATTTATGCCCCACTTGCAAGCATCCTTGTAAGATGAAACAACTTGTAAGATCAAATATTGACTTGGAAACGGAAGTCCAAGAAGCTAGTAAATCAGGCGAGCCCACAACTCAGCCTGTGACCCCTTATAATACTCGTTCAGGACTTGGTCGACCTGCCAAGACCACCTTTTCGTAATCAGGGAGCAATTCAAAAGAGAGGGATCGGCACGAGATCTTCAACCACCTCACGTCAACATAGGCCACCGCCTACCCAAGGTAGTAGTCCAAGACCAAGTACCCCTCCAGATTACACAACTTTGATACAAACTGCTATTCAAGCACAACAGGAACAGTTAGTAAACCATTTAGCTTTGCTGATTGACGACAAATTAGCTTCTATTCGACTTGAGCGCAACGAACCAAACCCCATTCCAGAACGTTCTACAGCGTTCAGCCTCCCGGCACCAAGACAAGAAGAACACTATAACCACACGCAAACATCTAGAAATCTTAGTAGTCAGACTCAGAACTCAAATAGAGGGTCGCGAGCAAATTCGACATTGTCACCCGAAAAAGTAGCAAGCATTATGCAAAGTTGGCGAATAACATTTGATGGTTCTAAAGAAGGAATGCATTCAAAGGATTTCTTATACAGAGTTCGTTCATTAGCAGAACAAAATTTAAATGAAGATTATCAAGTACTTTGTGATCATTTGTATTTACTTTTTGCAGGTAAAGCGAATGATTGGTTTTGGAGGTTTCATCGAGCACACCCAAGTTTCGATTGGAATAAATTTTGTGTAGAATTTAGAAAAAAGTTTGATGAAGTAGATAACGATATGGACACATGGGAACTGATTAATAGCAGACACCAGGGCGAGAATGAAACCTTTGAGGATTACCAGTTTAGTGTCGAAAGGCTAGTAGGAAGATTAAACACACAACTTTCAGAGGATTCTTTAGTCAAGTTATTAATTAGACATTCAAAGTCGGCAATTCGTTATGAACTTATGCATCTAGGAATTTTTACTTTATCTCATCTGAGACAGGAAGTACGAACCCACGAGCAATTTGCTAAACAAATGAAGAGCCTACCGACCAAGAATACTTTTGGACATCGTTCAAAGATAGCTGAATTAGACTCTAATTTCGAGAATTATATGCAGGAGGAGGTGGAAGCTTTTCATCATAAACTTACATGTTGGAACTGCCGGAAGCCTGGACACCGTTTTGATATCTGTCTAGAACCGCGTACTGTATTTTGCTATGGTTGCGGAGCCGTAAATGTTTTTAAACCGCGTTGTCGTAATTGCAACCCGCAGGAAAACCGACCGACGGATGCGCCGATCAACACTTCGTTGTCGCACCCAGACCAATAATGAAGGATAAATATTCCCAAACATAGGAATGTGAACCTCTTTTGTAGGAAAGAAACAGATTCACAAGGAAATGTAGGACCAACTTCGACAACAGTCGATAAAAGCCCATTTCGTCCTCACCACCTACGTTTGGCTCAGTATGAGACCGTTCGTCATCGCATCTTTGGTGAAGTAGACAGCATACGACCAATAATTAAGTCTAAGCGCTCTACGCATAGACTACGCTTCTTTTGGAAGAAGGTTAGAAATAACCGCAAGAAATTGATTTCCAGTATATTTTCCCGATCAGATAATCGATTGTACACAGAAATAAAGATAGAAGGCCAGACCTTCACTGCGCTTTTAGACTGTGGCGCTAATATTAGTTGCTTAGGAAGTAAGGTAGCTAAAGAGTTTTTAAAGCATCCTAAAACACGCACTTGTTCAGGCAAAATAATTACGGCCAACAATTCTGAATGTTTTGGTAAAGGTAAATTGACAAGCGACATTACGTATCGACAAACCCCTTGATTTCTTTATTATTCCTGATTTAAAACAAGACGTATATCTTGGAATAGATTTTTGGCGTAAATTTGGTTTAATAGATAAATTGAAGGAAGACCCACTAATAGTATCGGATATTATTGAAGAAAAAGGAAATGATCATGGAGATTCCGTGAAAATGCACCGTTTGTCTGAGTCTCAGCAGCAAAAACTTAATTTTGGAATTGCTAAATTACCCTGCTACGATAAAGAAGGATTAGGTCGCACACATCTCATTGATCATAAGATTGAAGTTGATAGTACTAGGCCCATTAAACAAAGACATTGGCCAATTTCACCGGCCATTGAGAAACTAATGTTCACAAAATAGATAGAATGTTAGATTTAGATATCATTGAAGAATGTAACAGCCCATGGAGCACCAATTGTGTATTGGTGAGATGTGGCGAAAAAGTTCGATTATGTTTAGATTCTAGAGCAGTGAATCAGTGCACTCGTAAGGACACGTATCCTCTTCCCATATTGATGGAATACTTAGCAGGCTGCCACCTGCTCGATTTATTACTGGACTGGACATGAAGCAAGCCTTCTGGCAAATTCCGTTAGAGGAAAGCTCACGTCAATACACCGCTTTCACAATACCTAACCGGCCACTTTACCAATATAAAGTGATGCCTTTTGGTTTGTGCAACGCCCCGCAGACTTTATGTAGACTTATGGATCAAGACCACAAAGGTATTCGTTTACCTCGATGACCTGTTAATTTTTTCCGATGAATTTTGAATTTTGAATCGCATATTGCTTTAATACAAGAGCTAGCATTGAGACTGCGTAAAGCGAATCTTACGATTAATGTTGCTAAATCTAAGTTCTGCATGCAGGAGATTAAATACCTCGGCTTTATTATTGGATACGGACAAGTGAAAACCGATCCTAGAAAAATTTGTGCGATAAACGACTTTCCGATTCCAACAACAGTAAAACAATTACGTAGATTTTTTGGACTCACTGGTTGGTATCGACGTTTTATTGAAAATTATGCCACCATTAGCTTTCCATTAACAGAACTCTTAAAAAAGAACCGATCTCTTAGTTGGAACGAAGAGGCAGACTACGCTTTCTCAGAACTGAAAAGAAGATTAACTTCAGCACATATTTTGACCACTCCCGATTTTAAGAAACCGTTTATTTTATTATTTTATGCAAGTTTAGTAGGTATAAGATGTATGTTAGCTCAAACTAATTCCGAAGGCATAGAACTACCGATAGCTTACATGTCAGAAAAACTGAACAAAGCACATGCAACAAATGCTCGTAATTACAATTTGCGTAGCAGAAGCAGACAACTAAAAGTCGGTGACTCAGTTCATGCTCGAAATTTTACACAGAGTTCAGCCCCAAAAAGATTTAGTAGCAAATTAGCACCAGTCTTCATCCCAGCTAAGGTGTTGAGGAAGGTCAGTTCGTCGTATTATTAATTAGCTGACGAGCAGAATAAATCTCTCGGTGTATATCATTTGAAAGACATAAGCACCTAAATTAGCTAAAGACGTCCTTTTTCAGTTCATGACTCCGTCAGTAGGCTTCCGTAGCATTAACTGTGGTGTAGTAGCCCTCTTTAATAATAATAATTTTAATTCCATTTCGAAAAAAAAGAATATTTTTTTTTGTTTGTTTGCAAGAATAAATGAATAACCCCCCTTGCGTACTACGCACATGTCTTCAATTAGTACGGTTCTTACTCTCATTTCGCACAGCGAACGCAAAGCGTAAGCAAAGAAGAGAGCATGGAAAAGATCCATTAGAATTCGTTCGCATGCATTGCGTTTGCTTAGAAACAGAATTTTTGGTACAGGCTTTTTCATTTAATTTGATACTTTGATTGCGAAAAGACGTGAATATTAATATTCACATAAATATATATATACATATATATTTGTGAAACACGTGCATATTACGTCATCATTAAAAATTACTGTGACTGCACAAGGCAGTAATATACATATTTGGCTAAAGTGAATAAAAATATTAGTGAATATTCGAAGAATAAGGTGATATAAAATCAATTTAGTGAAAATATTAGAATTTAAACCCCGTTATATTTCAGTTAAAATTTATATTTCGGTCGCGTGGCGTCGACAAAGCCACTTTTGGCCTTCAAGCAGCCTTGGATTTTTCATTTTCTTTGGGACAATTTGGTTGAATGTACCCCAGCCCAATCGCTGATATTTTCTTCGTTGGATCAAAAAAAAGAGACATTCCTCAATAACCAAGAGACCAGCGAGCCTCGGATTTATTTTATCAACCCTTCCATTTCATCAATAATCATCGCCATGGGCCAGGCTAAAATAGTCTGGTGATGAAATGACGCAATTCCCCGGCTAATACCAACATTATACACCCAATTTGAGCGAGATCTACTACTTTTCGATTTCTTTTTAGTCCATATGCATACTTAGTAGTAGTTCTGATACCTTTTCTTGTTTCATCTGTACGTAATGTATGGCGTAGCAGCCCTTTGGTTTGGATACTACTTTTTTTTGGTTGCACCACGGCAACACCTTTTCATACTTTTTTTTTCTTCTTTTATTAACGTAAATTTTGCTGATCTAAAAGAAAATTTAAATGAATTATTAGTTTAAGTAACGTAACGAAACTTTAAATATTATTAAGATTAAGTCCCTATTTGGTTAAGTAAAATACGTTTCCCTTAGTAGGAAACCTAATGGGTATGTAATGCCTTGAGATTGGCTTTATTGCATTTCATTTTTCTAAATACTAAATTATACAGCAAATCCCTGCAGCATCGATGGGCCCAGAGATCGCACCGTTGGATAAATCGTGAGTTAACACACACATCTATATACATATATAAATATTTGTTTCATTGCCAACTGGCACACGCGGCCACATAACCCAAATCTCTTTTGAATTACTATGAATTTTTGAATCTATATTTGCTCTATATAGTATTTAAATTTATTTTGCTATATCTTTTTACATATCTTTATTTTGTAATTTCTTAGAATATTAAGTCATGAAAACCCTTTTCTTTGGAATTAAACCCGTAACTTGAAATTTCGTCATGTTGGTGTAAACTAATTCATTGAGGAGTCCGTCGCCTGAATCCATGACTATGCTGCCCAACAAATCAAACAATACAAATCTTCTAAGATCATTTAAGAGTCTGTTAAGGGGCAATCAATTAAACCCAACAGTTTGCCAAGGTAGGGTGGGTACAGAAAGGGTTAGCGAACAACACCTTTAGCTAATCTGCAGAGAAGTCGTCCGCACAATTAATAGTATCCCGATCTAGTCCAATATTTTGCTTTTTACATCCTTTTAGTTTCTGATAGTGCACTCATATTTTTTCTGTATGATCCGTGCGTATGCCTAGAGTAGGAAAGAACCCCCTCATCCGACGAGCTAAGCAAGAGCAACGCTAGAAGTGCACGACCCCGATCTTTAGCATACACTTGTGTTATCGTTAGCAACGTAGAAAAATTAGGCAGCTAACAACTACACGTGCACATGTACATCACTACAGGGCGCCCTTTACACATTTTGGTTTTTTTTTTTGTGGAATGGGACAACTTAATTGCGAATACTGATGTCATCACTGGAATATCAGTGGAACTGACTTAAGACCTTTAAGCAGCACTTTCATTAATTGAAAATTACTCAAGCACATCACGGGCGGCTTGTTAATATGACGGACCTGAGATAGAGCTGCTAGCCGGAATTCAGAGTCTATGGGGCGAATGCCAGCCATGCGGAATGAAAGTGAAACTTTCAAAAGGTGTCACTTTTGGTAAGATGCCACTGTGGAAAAGGGTTGGGCAGCCAGGCGACGAAATTATTGGGCTGGGATGATGACCAATCGGAGAGGGGGAGAGAGAAAAAGAGAGATGCTTTAAGTAATAATCATTTTGCTCAACTTCCAAAAATATTTCGCACAAATAATGTTCAGGTCAGCACTGAAGCTTTGCTCAATTAGCAACATTACGCACACGCGGGCAGCGCCAAGGGTTAAATTTTTTTTTTTTTACTCCAATTTGAGATAGGATGGCCGCGCACTTGTTGTGGTTGCTTTCGACCAATATACACACACACACACACACATCCAAATACATAAGTGGTGCTGCTTGTGTGGTTGGTGCTGGTTCAATTGATTGATCCCTTAACACTTTGTAAGCATGTGTGTGTCAATCTGTTTTTTTTTTTTAATTCATTTATTAACATATATAAAAAAAAGAGATCAACAAAATACAACCAGACTGACAAAAGAAATCGATTAACGTGGATACATAAAAAATGCCCGCCCGGCGGTACGTCCCATTGGGAATTGCTTCGCCAGGGTTGTGGCAGCTTCTATGCTGAACCGACTCTTTCTCGCTCCAGTCTCCTAAGTTCCCGCATTATGGCTCCGAAGTAGTTGCTCACCGCCGCCCAGTTATCCTTGCTCTCCAGCATGCTGGGTACCAAGCTGGCCACCGATAGGGTCTGGCCGATCGCCCGCTCGGCCCTCTGTCTCTCCGTACTGGAGCGGGCGCAACTAAATGCAACGTGGTAGGCGTCCTCGAATGCTCCTTCAGGACACGCAGGACACGTTGGGAAGTGGTCGTGGCCGAACCTGTTTAAATATTGGCGGAAGCAGCCGTGCCCGCTCAGCACCTGCGTGAGGTAGAAATTCACCTGCCCGTGCTTTCTACCGACCCAAGCCTCAATGTTGGGGATGAGGCGGTGCGTCCATCTGCCGTTTGGGGCAGCGTCCCATCGGTCCTGCCATTTTCTCAAACTGAGCCTTCTAGCGTCTGCTTTGGCGACACTCTTCGGAATGCCATAATGTCGATGGGCACCATGCCGGCGATTACCAATGCTGCATCCTCCGAAACAGTCCTAAAGGCACTACAGACTCTGAGAGCGCAGAGTCGATACGTCGGACTGATGAGGCGACGGTAGCTATCGACATCCATGGCCGGTGCCCAGATCTGGGCTGCGTACAATATTTGCGATTTACCACGCTCATCAGCAACATTCTCCGCTCCTGTTTGGGCCCTCTTGTGTTGAGCATGATCCTGGCGAGTGCTCTACTCGATTCCGCTGCTTTCCGCTGTACCTCCGCTAGGTGTTCTCGGAAACACAATCTTGTGTCGAGCCACACTCCTAGGTATCGAATTGCTCTAGCCGATTTCACCTCAATACCGTCGATAGTAACGGTGACCGTTTCTTCACGTCCAGGGTGATCACTAGGCAGTATTCCTTCGCACCTCCTTTCCATCGAGAACCCTTAATAGCATCGGCCGCTGTAGACACTACTCTGCTGACCGCGTCTATTGTGGACCTTGCCTTGCGAAATCCGTACTGATTGGCGGATAGGCCGCCCCCCTCGTTGATCGCCTCGCTCAGTCTGGCGCTGATGAGGCTTTCGAGCACCTTACCCACGGAGTCCTCGAGGCAGATTGGACGATATGACGACGCTTCCTCTGCTGGTTTCCCAGGCTTGGGGAGCAGCACCAGCTTTTGCAACTTCCACTGAGATGGGAATACTCCCTCCTTCAGAAACTGATCGAAGGTTGCCGCGAATATTTCTGGGCGTGTTTCTGCTGTTTGATATTTTTGCGTTTGTCGCTGTCCACTTTGGGTTGAGGTTGTAGTTGTTAATTAATGTGATGTCTAAGGTAGAAAAGTACGATGCGTTGTGTGAATATGTGGGGCTGCCATTGTTAAGACAATAAAAGTTGTTTATTAGTAATTGATCTAGGATGTTTCCTCTGTTGTTTTGATTTGCTATATTGTTTAAAACGTCATGGATGGTGGAGTGGAGTGGTGTTTACGGAAGCCGTAAGATCTCGGGGGCAATATATTGTTGTTGTTTATATGGTTTTCCATCCTTGTTTTTACCAAACCTTCTAAGCATTTGAAAACAACGCTTAGTACGCAAATAGGTCTATTGTTTGTTATTATAGCTGAGTCTAGATTCTTTTTAGGGACAGGTACTACTTTTATTTTTCTCCAACTATCTGGTAAGTCACCGTTGTCTAGAGTCTCATTTAGCAGGGATACCAAAATTTGAATTTCTGAGGGTGGTAAGGCTAAAAGCATTCTATATGAGATATTGTCTGGACCTTTTGCTGAGTCCGGGTTGCGGGAATTTAAAAAGTCAAGTAAATCGTTGTCAGTAAAGTTTGAGTTGCTAGAGGGTAGTAACCAGGTGTTAGGTGGTTTCATTCTAATGCAGTCTGAAGTGTCAGGTACCGTCGCCATTTGTTTCAGAAATTTTTCATGATCCTCATCAGTTTTTTCGTTTTTTGTCGGTTTAAGTTTTTTATATTGTTTAAGGGCTGTAATTTTTTGCCACATTTCTTTTGCTGAATTAGTTTTTGAAATTTCGTCCATTAGCTCGTCTATATTTTTTTTTTTCTAACTTTATGTAAGTAGTTGTTCAATGTTCTATTACTTTTTAAATAAATTAATGCGTCCGTGTGAAGTTTTGTTCTATAATATTTCTGTCTGCACGCGTTTCTAAGTCTAAAAAGTCTGACACAATGTTCATCCCAAAATTTTTTTTGGTGGTGTATCTATTTTTTGGGTCTATTGAAATTGTATTCTGTCTAGCTATATTTTGTGAAGTTGATGTCAGGTTGTCCAGTGAAGAAATGTGCATTTTGAGAAGGCTTGAAGTATTTTCTTGTGATTTGTCCTTTTTTGATTCTGTACTTCGTATGTTTCGTCTAGTTCTAGTATAACTGGTAAATGGTTGCTGTTTGATATTTTTGCGTTTGTCGCTGTCCACTTTGGGTTGAGGTTATAGTTGTTAATTAATGTGATGTCTAAGGTAGAAAAGTACGATGCGTTGTGTGAATATGTGGGGCTGCCATTGTTAAGACAATAAAAGTTGTTGTTTATTAGTAATTGTTCTAGGATATTTCCTCTGTTGTTTTGAATCGTGTTTCCCCATATTTGTGATTTGGCGTTAAGATCTCCTCCTATGATTGTTAAACCATTAGTCTGGTTTGCCCTCATTAGAATTTCTTTGCATCCTTTCTCAAAAAGATCATCACTTAAACTCTGCGCTGCATAGACGCTAAATAAATTGATGTTATGTTTCAGGTTCATAGTGGACACTGAAATCACTTCTACTTCACTAATGCAATTTAATTGTGTGAATTTTATATATTTTGTTTAGGTATATGCCTACTCCGCCATATCCATCTGCTCTTGGGTTGAAAATAAAGTTGTAATTCGCTAAACTACAATTAGCATTATTTGTGACCCAGATTTCAGATATAATTGCTATATCAATGTCGTTGTTTATTAAAAATATTTCTAGTAGGTGTTTATTATTGTTATGCGTTAGGCTCTGTATATTGTACTGTAGAATCTTCATATGTCTATTATAATAAGATGTTGAGTGTAAGGTACTAAGTAAGGATTAAGATTTGAATTTAATTAAGTTGGTTTATTTTTATAATATCTATTTTTGTGTTAGTTTGTGCGATTCTATCTCTTAGTGTCTCTAAAAATTTATAGTGGACTGAATTTAGTTGAATGTTTGGATTAGTTATCAATGAGGATATGTCTATAGCCAGCTGTGATAAGCCTTCTTTTGCCATTTCAAGAGCAGAGGGGCTGTCAGTAGACTGATTAGATTGGGATGTAATGGTTGGGGGTGTTGGTTTAAATGTGTTGTTTGCATGTGTGTTTACTTTAAATGAGAATTTCACTTTGACGAATGATTGACACTTTTGAAAATATCCTTATATATTACCGTATAAACATCCTTTCACAGATCTGGTCATATCTTACAGTCATATTTGCACCTTGCATGGTGGAACCTCACTAACGCTGAATTTTATAAGGAAAATCGCAAAATAACGTTCTATATTATAACAATACACACAAGGGACCATTTGTGGTGTATGTAGACAGAGTAGATGGAAATAACAAAGAGAGCAATAAAAGCAGATTACCAATTAATCCATTAGAGCTAAATGCAGTTTTGTTTAAACTAAAAGTTAAAGACATAACTGTCAATAAAATAGGATATGGACGTTGCAAGGTAGAATTTAAATCGGCAGCTGCAGCCAACATATTTATCGCATCGGACCTTAATAAATATGACTATGAACCCAAGTTACTAAAGCATTTCCTATACAAAACTGGAATCATATTCCAGATCCCCACAAGATTCTCAGACGAAGAACTTAAGGAGTATATCTCAACACCAGTGGACATACACGAGATTATTCGTGTGCGTAGAAAGGAGAAGGACAATCTAATTGCAACATCTAGAGTTAAAATAGTTTTCAAAGGATCTCAAATACCAACAGAAATAACTTTCTGTTTGACTTGTTCTGTTTGTTGCCATTGCCAGCCAAAGTGCACGGTTGGGGATGGAGTCCGGGCCCGGGGCCTTGTTTTGTTTTAGCGACCGGGCGGCCGCAAGCACTTCTTCGGTGGTAACTGGTACATGGTAGCGGGAAGCAACATTTTCAACGCGCCTACAGTTTAGGGAGTCCGCTCGCTAGGGGAAAAGACCGCAGACAATACGTTCCAACTCGCTGGCTTCAGTAGGTGAAGAGAATCTGTTGGCGTAGACTCTCTTGACCACGATTTTGTATGCCCTACCCCAAGGGTCCTGATCGGCCGTGTCGCAGAGACTTAGGTACACTTCCCGCTTCGTTTCATATATAGCCTTCTTCAGCTCCTTCCTGCATGCGCTATAGGCTGCCCATAGCTGCGGCCATGTCTCCAATCCTCGCTTCCTTGCACTCTGGTAACGCCTCGCGTTGCCAGCAAGCTGCATAGCTGGTCTGCCATCCGCTGGGCTGTGCTCTGGGTCCACTCGTGTGTTGCCCATGCCTCGGCGAAGGCTCTTACGTCCAGAGTGTCGCTTTTGTATACCCTGCTTTGGGGCAGCTCCGCCTGACGGGGTTTGGTGACGCCTAGGGTGACTAATATCGCCTCGTGGTCGCTGGCCGTGTAGATTTCACCAACGCTCCATGATGAGGACCTTAATAGCCCGCCGCTGACAAAGGTGAGGTCGATAGCGGACCCGCCGCTTGCTCTGCTGAATGTGAAGCCCGACCCTCTGTTCAGAAGGACTAAGTCCAGCGATGCAAAAGCTTCCAGAAGCGATCGTCCTCTCACGTTGGTAACCGCGCTTCCCCAGTCAAGGGCCCATGCGTTGAAGTCCCTGCAATAACGAGTGGGCTGCGAGAACGCGAGTCGTTGACTATCTCGTCAAGCGCTCTGCAAAAATTATCGTGGCTCACGCTGGGGTGCAGGTAGGAGCTATAGACCCATTTTCCATCTGCCTGCGCGCGTACAAAGTGCTCTCCAGCCATATGGTGTCGCAGTTGGATCGTAGAGGCGCCGCATGACCAGAGTGCGGCCTAACCGGAGATACTGGTCACCCAAATGCCGGTGGACTTTTTCCTGAAGGGCTCGCTTATGATTGCGAGCTCCGCTTTGACTTCGCGAATGTTTTGCGCAAGTAGGTCGTGTGCTGCCTCGCAGTGGTTAAGATTCAGCTGAAGGAATCTACTCATTTTGGTGGCCCTTTTCGATCAACTTTGGTGATACACCCGTTGTTGCTGGAGATCGCTGGCTACCGACCGCATGGGCTCTATTGCTTACGCCCGCCGCCTCACATAGACAGCAATTAAGTGCGTTCTTGCACTCCTTCGCCTTGTGAGCCGTCGCGGGCTGGGCGGAAACTTTTTATATACGAGTCTTCAATTTGCACGCTCAGTTGCTCTGATAACGCTCGTACTATTTCTTCCCTCGTGGTTTCGCCGTCCACATCCAGCACATCAGATGGATTTAGTTCCAGAAGCAGGTCTCCCTTCGCAGTCCGTCTTAACGTGCGAACGCGGTCGCCCACAGCAATGAGCTTCTCGTCGTGGCTACTAGTAACCAGCTTCACTATTTCGCTGTATGAGATGTTACCCTTTCCCTGGACCAAAATAGCAGGTGGACGCTTCTTGGGTCTGCCAAGCGAGCTCTGCTTGTTTGCCTGCATTTGGCAAAAAATTTTCTTGCGGCTTGGAATCGTTTTTTTGCCCTGCAGCAAAAAAGGTTTCCGAAGTGTTGGCGACTGTTCTTTGACGGGGCATCCTTGACTGTTGCAAGTTCTCAGTTTGCTGTCCTTTGGTAGCGAAGGACTTCGGCGGCGCTATGGTGCATGTCTACTTTGTCTCTAAGTGCGTTCGTAATGGCACGTCTGCCTCCCTCCTTTTCTGGCTTGATATGTTCGGCTATTTCCTCCAGTTTCTTTCTGCCATTGTCGCTCTTGTCCCTACCATGTTGCAACTTTCTTTTGGTTGCACCGCACGGCCTGCTGGTGGACTCCTTGAATCTTCACGCAGTCTTTTCGGCGTATCGGTTGCACCAAACATCTCCTCTACTCCTACTCGCTCTTGACCGAACAGAGCCTCTATCGCTAATTGACTAACTGGGCTGCCATCGCAAACAGATTCAGACCATTGAACCGGCTCTGAAGCGAGAGTCATTGATTGACGCCGCCCGCTTGGCCCCGCCATCGAGCCAGCCGATCTCAATCCATATGCTTGCAACCAGGTATTTTCCCCTGGAATTTTATGGAAGTTATATGCCGCTCCCTGCTCGGCTCCACACACTTGGAAATTTCGGTCTGTGACTGACAAAAGTGCCAACCACTGGTTCCAAATGACCCAATTTGACAGTTAGAAATTTTTTGACAATTAATTATTGTGAAAAACGCAACTTGCAAATTGTTCCACAGTGGGGATTTGAACCTGGTACTTTCGCATCCAAGGCTTAGTGCTTGCCTTGGGGCCACAGACCGAGTTGGCGGCTGGGGGGCTGAGACCCGGCTATATACCTTGGGATCCCCAAAAGTATGCCGCACTTTGCGTGATCGAATTACAAGTAGGTGCCAAAATCGGGGGTTTTAGGCCCGGGTTGGCCTGACCGATGCACAGCTGATGTCCGTACCACGAGTCAGATTATCCAGCTGTCTACAAAGTGGGAGACAAAAAAGCAGCAAAAATGAGAGATGACTCAAACCAGGAGAATAATTTTTCTTCAGTTATCGATGTTGATGTTGGTGGGTGTGCGACCACCCCACTACCAAACACGAGTGCGCGAGAGAGGCGGGAAGAGCAACTGGCGGCCCTCACCCCCCTGATCGGACGACAGCAACCGGCCCTATCAAACCTTAAGCGGAATCACGACCATGTGGCAGGCGATTCGAGGAAACCCGTGAGTAGGCCTGCGTAGCCAACACCGTCTCACCCCGTCCGTTTTACTTTGCAGATCGTACGCGTCCCGCAAACGAGTTAAAAACCGGATTTTTGATGGAGCGACGTACCAGCGTCGTTCCTCTGTGAGTTTTTCTTTTTCAAGCCGAGTGGAGTGTTTTTGTCAATCTGTGTGTCAGTGTGTGTGTGTGGCACATAGTTGTTAACCGTTGGTTAAGTGTGTTGACAAACAAAAACAAGTTAACGGCTCTGACAACGACAACGACAACGGCAACTGCGATGCATACGCACCGTCGACCGGCTTCTGTCGGGAGGTTTCGGGCTTTTGCTCTTGGCCAGGTTGGTTGCAGCCGATGCGCCTCCTCTTAACGTCTTCTTCGGGCTGTTTCTTTAAATTCTAAGCTCGGCTACTGCTGCTGCTGCTGCTGCTGCTGTCGTTGCTCTGCTGGCGGGGAATAAAACTAGATACGCGGGAGTCTTCTATTCATAGTTTACGGGAATGCGGAATGGTCCCATGCGATATTAAATATCGTGCTTATAGTTCAGATGAGGAAGATGATCAGCCAATGGACAAAAAAGCAAGCAATGATGTACGATTCGTTGATATTCTCCCGAAAACAGGCCATTTGTTGTTGTCATCTCGGCGTGCACCTGCAACAACAGAGACTTCTGCAATCTATTGAAAGAATTTTCTAAAAGCTTTGAAGGATACAGAATGTAATAGAACCTGACACATGACGACAAAATCTCAATTAAATTGGGACATCCCGCCTTATATATGTATTAGCTAAAGAGAACTACACATATATATCAATAAAATAAAGTTGCAGCCTAACACTCCTGTTTTGCACCCTGTAACTGTCGACATAGGTCAGCAAAACACAAAGGTTAGTGACACTGCGATCCTTTTGCTCAATAAAATGGAGGCAGAACGGATAAACCTACTCATGCTGTTCCACCAGGGCTATACATCGATTTCCAACTAGAGTTACCCGAATCACTTGAATTATGTTGAGAATGCGTGTGATAGACTTTAGAGAAGATGTTTGGTATGCATATGACTGCTCAATGGGATTCATAAACGACTAGCAAAAACAGCCTGTGGGGGGGTTCTTTGTGAACGTCATAGCTAGTATGTTCACAGCGTATTTTATATATGTCGGCTATCCATATTAACCGAATCCCTTGCCAGGATTTGATTTCTTGCAGGCGCTATAGATGATAATTGCGCTCCGCGTCTGTACCCACCTACCATGAGCCTGCCAGCGAAAGTTATCGCAGACTCCCAAAACGAAAGCTAGGACTTCTCCTTCTACATCAGGGAACTAAAGAAATTAATAATTTATAATGAACTTAATATTTATTGAAACAATTCAAAATAATTAGCATCGTCATGCTATAGGTTCGATCAATTTGATCTACAAAAATTCTTCATTTTCAAACAATGTTTAGCTAAATAGCTGAATCTCGGTACAGATCCGATAATAAAGGTTGCAAATGTTGCATATTGGTTCTTATTACTAATAATTACTCTACTACTTAATATTTATGATTTCCTAACTTTACTGTAATTAAACTGTTCACATTAGTTGAAGAAAAAAATTATACATTTATGTGGCGTGATTACGCTAATATCCTCACCAATTTCATTCTCTCTACATACTTTTATCTAAAGATGTTTATTGACAATGTATTAAATGCTAATGCTCACCCGAATAAATTCAGTTTATCAGATGCATTTATGAAAATATAAGGAAAATTGGTTTTTGATACACTTACAGCTTGTTAATTTTTCCCACGCAGAAAGATCTTTCGTTGTGTTGTTGTCGCTGTTAAAAATAGGAAGGTTTACATATTCCAAATAGAGCTAAAGCATCTAGTTACATTGTGAATTTACATGCATACTCAAATTCTGAAAAATTAAAATTATTAACTAACGAAAATATACATTCCCATTGAATTCCATTTCCTTTAAAATTGAACCATTTAGCCAACAAAAAAAGGAAATTCAATGTAAACTTAACTTAAAATTGATTCTGAATTACTGTGGAGCCTTATGTTGACTCATTTCACTTAATCCTGATTATTTCGTCCGTTCCGAAGACGAATAAAAAATCTCCTTAGGCAAATTAAACGCCTTAGTTGTACTTGAAAATAATTCCAAAATGCTCTTCTCATTACATAACGTATTGAGTGAGGTTAGGTTTTGTTCGTAGATTAGATTTTAATACATCCTTCTACTGGTCATTCTTCAAGCTTTAGGTTAGGCTACAATTGGGAAAAAGTTTAGGTTACATCCTTCTATTTTTAGAATCCTACACGTATTTTGCTAGTATGGTCTGGATTACATGTGAGGCAGGATAAGCGAAAGTGCGATGTTGACAATGATAAATGTCTCAACATTCGAAATTTCACTTCGCTTCGCTAAGGCCGCATCTATAATAACACTGTATAAGACACAAAACTATTTGGGAATTTTCTCTTTTATTTACTCTTAATACCATCCGAGGCAAAAGTTAAATATATTTAACTCTCGGATTTCCACAATCGATCGTCGGTTCAAGCCGTTGACTGACGCAAACAATTCACTTACAAAAATTTTGAGACTGCTGGGGGTAAGTTCTCCGAAGACAGGTGTCTCAATTGAAATGTCAAGTAAGACGAATCTTTTAGAAAATTGCCAATACTTGATGAAAACTATTTCCGATGCTGTTAAAGAGAATATACACCAAGTTATCCATGACTTTGACATCAGGGTATGACTGCACATTTTGTAGTACTTTCGCCTTTAGTTTTTGATACTCTTCATCCTTAAAACAGTCTGAAGATAAATCAATTTCTGGCCCAAATGAGTCTAATTGCGCGATCTCTTCGGAGTACATACGCGTCAATGCATCTGGTACTATATGTTCTCGTCCTTTTCTATGACTTATCTCAAATTTATAACCTTGCAATTGCATAGCCCATCTCGCTAGACGCCCTTTAAGATTGGACTGCTTCATCAACCAAGATAAACTGGCATGATCTGTAACAATCTCAAATCTTGAAGTTGTAGATAACAACGATAGCGTTCTACACCCCAAACTACGGCAAAGCATTTACGTTCCGTGACACTGTAATTTTTTTGTGCCGCGTTTAGCTTTTTGAACATATAGGCTATGGGTTTTTCTTCGCCTTCGAAATCCAATTGCACTAAAACTGCACCAATAGCAACATCGCTTGCATCACATTGAAGAAAAAACTTTTTACTAAAATCTGGGTTTTGCAAAACTGGAGCAGTCGTCAGTTGTCTTTTGAGATCATCAAAAGCTTTCTGCGCACTATTTGTCCATTCAAATTTCGTTTTCTTTCCTAGCAAATTTGTAATCGGCGCTGCAATTTCTGAAAAGTTTGCGATGAATCTTCGATACCATCCTGCTAATCCTAAAAATCCACGCGTTTTTTTTAGGGACTTTGGTGTAGGCCATTGCAAAATCGATTCAATCTTGCTTGGATCGGTTGAAATTCCGCCTGTGCCAATTATGTACCCTAAATATTTAACTTCGGTCACACAAAACTGACTCTTCTTGAGATTTAACATTAGATTCGCTTTACGAAATTGATCCTCTAATCTCAATAAAACTGATATATGTGAATCAAAATCTGCTGTTACTACACATAAATCATCGAGATATCCAAAACAACAATACTTTAAATCCGCTGGAACAACTTCGTCCATCAACCTGCACATAGTTTGAGGGGCATTACACAATCCGAATGGCATTACTCGAAATTGGTATAAAGGCCTTCCTGGAATACTAAATGCTGTGATTCCACGAGATTCTTCTGATAATTCCACTTGCCAATACGCATTTTTAAGATCGATTTTAGTAATGATTTCGGCACGAGGAAGCCGTGCCAATATTCCATCAAAACATGGTAACGGATATGCATCCTTTGTACACGCATTTATCTTTCTAGCATCTAGACATAATCTCTCTTTCTCAGGTTTAACTACTAATCTCATCGGAGAACTCCACGGATTATTTGATAACTCTATAACTCTTAACTCTATCATTCGATCAACTTCGCTATACATTAATTTTTCCACTGCTGGGGATACGGGGTAAAACCTTTGCTTAATTGGTTTCGTCGATCCGACATCTATATGATGTTTAATCAACGTTGTTCGCCCAAGCCCTCTCCTTTCAAATGACGGAAATAATGAAATAATGGCTTTAAGTTGTCTTTTTTGACAGTCAGATAATGGGTATGATTGTTCCTCCTTACTATCTGGAATTCTGAATTCGCTTTCGTAATCTAAAGCTGATAACAAACCTGGCGCTAATTGAAACGCTTTCCAAAAATCCATTCCCAGTATCATCCTTTTCTGAATGGACGGTATGATGAATAATTTTATCGGTCTGGTTTTATTTTCATAGGTAATATCTAGCGTAATGAAACCGATGACTGGTTGATCTTGTCCATCCGCTGTTTTAACTTGGGAAGAAATGCGACGAAACTTTGGATGCTTTGACCAATCTTCTGAAGCCAAAGTCGAACTTATGTTCGCGACGGTATCTACAAGACCTTGTTCACGAAAATTTAAAAATTATACTTCCGCATACAATCTTCCATCCGACTTTTCATGAATTGACGAAATAAGTAAATTCTTAGTTTGTCTAACTACTTTCCAAAAAGTTCGCAATAGAATAGTAGATCTCTTTGGTCGTTACCGAGTTAAAATTGGGTTGCTTCAAAAAATTCGACTACGCACTTTGAGATAATTTCTCAAACGTTCTTGATAGGGTTTAACTGACGATATAACTGGCGTCTTATCGTAATAGTTAAAAGGTAAGTCTGGTATTTGCTTTGCTTGCTCTATTGGTTCTAAGCTAGCCGGTAAATCAGGTAATATTTAAATTAGAGATTTTTCGGGGCCATCCGAGCTTTCACAGATGGACCCTTCACTAAGTTTTCCGCTTTCTTGGCGATACAATTTTTACATTGGGGCTTATATACGTTTTTCGAGCCACACCCGTAACAAAATATAGTGCGAGGGTCTAAGCAGTTGTCCCAGCCATGTCCCTCTGCATCACAATTCCAACACCGAAATACTTTAACTGGAGCTTGCACTGCTTCAACATTGTACACATTCAAATCCATCTTTTCGGAGAGTTCGGCCTTTTCTGGTTCTTCTACTTCCGCAATGTTGCGTTTAGCATACTGAAAATTGGCTGAAGTTTTATTTGCTCTCCTAGCGACTACATCACCTAATAAATTTTCGCGCATTTGCACTAGCTTTCGAAGATGAGGTATAGAGAGAATAGGTATATACAACAATTCATGACGAATGTCTGGCAATAAATTACGTGTGAGCAACTGAATAAGTTGTTCTTCTTGTATGCTTTTCGATTACGTGACATCTGAGTCATAATCTCATCGTAAAAGTTTTTTAAAGGTTTCTCCTATCTTTTGCTTACGCCCACAAATATCTTCTAGTAAATCTACATCGCTTCAGTAATCTTTATATTGATATTTCATGGCTGCCCAAAATTCTGACCACTCTAAGTTTACTACATCTCTACGGTATCTCCAATACCACTCTTTAGCTTTGCCTGCTAAAAGAATATGCAAATTTTTGCATACTGCATCAAAATCTTGGTCTAAGCAATCCTCCGTTAACGTTTTGATACGATAAAGAAACTCTTCGACCGTAACTCCTTTTGACGAACCGTCAAATTTTACATTCCAACTATGAATTAGCTGGGTAATTTTATCTGGGTTATGACCTGTTCTGCTTGGTCTGACTGTAGATGAACTCCTGGGAATACTTTGGTTTTCCGCTGACGCATCTACATTTTGCTCTGTAATTCCCATTTGTCCTATTCTTCGGTCTATTATGGACTCTATTTGATTACAAATTCTGTCATAATCAATTTCTACCGAGGCTCACGCTGGTCTACGTTTCGACGCATTACAAACTTTACGTACATTAAACTGATCAATCCATTCTGATATACAATTTTTATGAAATAGATGATGGCATGAAGTTTTCATCACCAACTCGTGGCCCATACTGCTTTCTGACAATTTGAGCATAACGCATCTGAGATCTCATGAGCTAAGTTTTCTTCACTCCTGGTGATTAAATTTTAATTGGTATTTTATCTTAAATCATATCGTTCCCTTAATGTGAATTTGAAGTCACTATCTTATATTTTCTAATAATGAGTCCTATACTCTAATATATCCCAAAACGAATTTACGAAAATGAAAGAAACAGATTAAAGAATATACTGCGTTGCTCCTGGCAAAAAATTTTAGATGCATCACTCTTTTAACTGGCCAGGATTTAGATTAGCCAAAAACCTGATTTTCCTACCATAGCTTATGACTGCACTATTTAAGTTATAAGATTCCATTTGCACCTGGTGCTTTCGAAAGAGAGAAAAAAAGATTGGTTGTTTATTTTTTCTTTTATATAATGCCAATATTATTCACCCTTGAATTGATTGGTCTTTATAGCTGCTTCGCAATTATAAAGAATTCCAAAAAATCCAATCCGTAGATCGAATCTTATAGCAAATACATAACAGAAAAGGAGAAAGGAGAAAAAAATAGAAAGAAACAAAAAGATGTGGTCGTAGACGTAAACACACTACGTTACGAATTCCAAGCTAGACTTAAATCGCCAATACCAGCATTAGAGTAACAGAAATTATGCAAAAAGACGAAGTTTACTTAGCCAATCCTACTACTGAGGTCGCTGTGGCAGAATTACTACCATACGATTTTCCATTTAGTTGCATAGAGACCGAAAAAATTTAAAGTCTCGTCCATGGGACCAACTCTTGCCCTAAAGAGTAAGACCACATTTTTTTAGCTTCACCATTCCAGGACCTTTCGTTACGGCCCCACGTTGGGTGCCAAATATGTAATAGAACCTGACACATGAAGACAAAATCTCAATTAAATGGGACATCCCGCCTTATATATGTATTAGCTAAAGAGAACTACACATATATATCTATACATTAAAGTTGCAGCCTAACACTCCTGTTTTGCACCCTGTAACTGTCGACATAGGTCAGCAAAACACAAAGGTTAATGACACTGCAATCCTTTTGCTCAATAAAATGGAGGCAGAACGGATAAACCTACTCATGCTGTTCCACCAGGGCTATACATCGATTTCCAACTAGAGTTACCCGAATCACTTGAATTATGTTGAGAATGCGTGTGATAGACTTTAGAGAAGATGTTTGGTATCCATATGACTGCTCAATGGGATTCATAAACGACTAGCAAAAACAGCCTGTGGGGGGGTTCTTTGTGAACGTCATAGATAGTATGTTCACAGCGTATTTTATGTATGTCGGCTATCCATATTGACCGAATCCCTTGCCTGGATTTCATTTCTTGCAGGCGCTAGATGATAATTGAGCTCCGCGTCTGTACCCACCCTACCATGAGCCTGCCAGCGAAAGTTATCGCAGACTCCCAAAACGAAAGCTAGGACTTCTCCTTCTACATCAGGGAACTAAAGAAATTAATAATTTATAATGAACTTAATATTTATTGAAACAATTCAAAATAATTAGCATCGTCATGCTATAGGTTCGATCAATTTGATCTACAAAAATTCTTCATTTTCAAAACAATGTTTAGCTAAATAGCTGAATCTCGGTACAGATCCGATAATAAAGGTTGCAAATGTTGCATATTGGTTCTTATTACTAATAATTACTCTACTACTTAATATTTATGATTTCCTAACTTTACTGTAATTAAACTTTTCACATTAGTTGAAGATAAAAATTATACATTTATGTGGCGTGATTACGCTAATATCCTCACCAATTTCATTCTCTCTACATACTTTTATCTAAAGATGTCTATTGACAATGTATTAAATGCTAATGCTCACCCGAATAAATTCAGTTTATCAGATGCATTTATGAAAATATAAGGAAAATTGGTTTTTGATACACTTACAGCTTGTTAATTTTTCCCACGCAGAAAGATCTTTCGTTGTGTTGTTGTCGCTGTTAAAAATAGGAAGGTTTACATATTCCAAATAGAGCTAAAGCATCTAGTTACATTGTGAATTTACATGCATACTCAAATTCTGAAAAATTAAAATTATTAACTAACGAAAATATACATTCCCATTGAATTCCATTTCCTTTAAAATTGAACCATTTAGCCAACAAAAAAAAGGAAATTCAATGTAAACTTAACTTAAAATTGATTCTGAACTACTGTGGAGACTTATGTTGACTCATTTCACTTAATCCTGATTATTTCGTCCGTTCCGAAGACGAATAAAAAATCTCCTTAGGCAAATTAAACGCCTTAGTTGAACTTGAAAATAATTCCAAAATGCTCTTCTCATTACATAACGTATTGAGTGAGGTTAGGTTTTGTTCGTAGAAAGGTTAGATTTTAATACATCCTTCTACTGGTCATTTTTCAAGCTTTAGGTTAGGCTACAATTGGGAAAAAGTTTAAGTTACATCCTTGTATTTTTAGAATCCTACACGTATTTTGCTAGTATGGTCTGGATTACATGTGAGGCAGGATAAGCGAAAGTGCGATGTTGACAATGATAAATGTCTCAACATTCGAAATTTCACTTCGCTTCGCTAAGGCCGCATCTATAATAACACTGTATAAGACACAAAACTATTTTGGGAATTTTCTCTTTTATTTACTCTTAATACCATCCGAGGCAAAAGTTAAATATATTTAACTCTCGGATTTCCACAATCGATCGTCGGTTCAAGCCGTTGACTGACGCAAACAATTCACTTACAAAAATTTTGAGACTGCTGGGGGTAAGTTCTCCGAAGACAGGTGTCTCAATTGAAATGTCAAGTAAGACGAATCTTTTAGAAAAATTGCCAATACTTGATGAAAACTATTTCCGATGCTGTTAAAGAGAATATACACCAAGTTGCTCTTTAACAGCATCGGAAATAGTTTTGACATCAGGGTATGACTGCACATTTTGTAGTACTTTCGCCTTTAGATTTTGATACTCTTCATCCTTAAAACAGTCTGAAGATAAATCAATTTCTGGCCCAAATGAGTCTAATTGCGCGATCTCTTCGGAGTACATACGCGTCAATGCATCTGGTACTATATGTTCTCGTCCTTTTCTATGACTTATCTCAAATTTATAACCTTGCAATTGCATAGCCCATCTCGCTAGACGCCCTTTAAGATTGGACTGCTTCATCAACCAAGATAAACTGGCATGATCTGTAACAATCTCAAAATCTTGAAGTTGTAGATAACAACGATAGCGTTCTACACCCCAAACTACGGCAAAGCATTTACGTTCCGTGACACTGTAATTTTTTTGTGCCGCGTTTAGCTTTTTGAACATATAGGCTATGGGTTTTTCTTCGCCTTCGAAATCCAATTGCACTAAAACTGCACCAATAGCAACATCGCTTGCATCACATTGAAGAAAAAACTTTTTACTAAAATCTGGGTTTTGCAAAACTGGAGCATTCGTCAGTTGTCTTTTGAGATCATCAAAAGCTTTCTGCGCACTATTTGTCCATTCAAATTTCGTTTTCTTTCCTAGCAAATTTGTAATCGGCGCTGCAATTTCTGAAAAGTTTGCGATGAATCTTCGATACCATCCTGCTAATCCTAAAAATCCACGCGTTTTTTTTAGGGACTTTGGTGTAGGCCATTGCAAAATCGATTCAATCTTGCTTGGATCGGTTGAAATTCCGCCTGTGCCAATTATGTACCCTAAATATTTAACTTCGGTCACACAAAACTGACTCTTCTTGAGATTTAACATTAGATTCGCTTTACGAAATTGATCCTCTAATCTCAATAAAACTGATATATGTGAATCAAAATCTGCTGTTACTACACATAAATCATCGAGATATCCAAAACAACAATACTTTAAATCCGCTGCCAATACGCATTTTTAAGATCGATTTTAGTAATGATTTCGGCACGAGGAAGCCGTGCCAATATTTCATCAAAACATGGTAACGGATATGCATCCTTTGTACACGCATTTATCTTTCTAGCATCTAGACATAATCTCTCTTTCTGAGGTTTAACTACTAATCTCATCGGAGAACTCCACGGATTATTTGATAACTCTATAACTCCTAACTCTATCATTCGATCAACTTCGCAATACATTAATTTTTCCACTGCTGGGGATACGGGGTAAAACCTTTGCTTAATTGGTTTCGTCGATCCGACATCTATATGATGTTTAATCAACGTTGTTCGCCCAAGCCCTTTCCTTTCAAATGACGGAAATAATGAAATAATGGCTTGAAGTTGTCTTTTTTGACAGTCAGATAATGGGTATGATTGTTCCTCCTTACTATCTGGAATTCTGAATTCGCTTTCGTAATCTAAAGCTGATAACAAACCTGGCGCTAATTGAAACGCTTTCCAAAAATCCATTCCCAGTATCATCCTTTTCTGAATGGACGGTATGATGAATAATTTTATCGGTCTGGTTTTATTTTCATAGGTAATATCTAGCGTAATGAAACCGATGACTGGTTGATCTTGTCCATCCGCTGTTTTAACTTGGGAAGAAATGCGACGAAACTTTGGATGCTTTGACCAATCTTCTGAAGCCAAAGTCGAACTTATGTTCGCGCCGGTATCTACAAGACCTTGTTCACGAAAATTTAAAAATTATACTTCCGCATACAATCTTCCATCCGACTTTTCATGAATTGACGAAATAAGTAAATTCTTAGTTTGTCTAACTACTTTCCAAAAAGTTCGCAATAGAATAGTAGATCTCTTTGGTCGTTACCGAGTTAAAATTGGGTTGCTTCCAAAAATTCGACTACGCACTTTGAGATAATTTCTCAAACGTTCTTGATAGGGTTTAACTGACGATATATCTGGCGTCTTATCGTAATAGTTAAAAGGTAAGTCTGGTATTTGCTTTGCTTGCTCTATTGGTTCTGAGCTAGCCAACAAGTTTAACTCTAAGTTTACTACATCTCTACGGTATCTCCAATACCACTCTTTAGCTTTGCCTGCTAAAAGAATATGCAAATTTTTGCATACTGCATCAAAATCTTGGTCTAAGCAATCCTCTGTTAACGTTTTGATACGATAAAGAAACTCTTCGACCGTAACTCCTTTTGACGAACCGTCAAATTTTACATTCCAACTATGAATTAGCTGGGTAATTTTATCTGGGTTATGACCTGTTCTGCTTGGTCTGACTGTAGATGAACTCCTGGGAATACTTTGGTTTTCCGCTGACGCATTTACATTTTGCTCTGCAATTCCCATTTGTCCTATTCTTCGGTCTATTATGGACTCTATTTGATTACAAATTCTGTCATAATCAATTTCTACCGAGGCTCACGCTGGTCTACGTTTCGACGCATTACAAACTTTACATACATTAAACTGATCAATCCATTCTGATATACAATTTTTATGAAATAGATGATGGCATGAAGCTTTCATCACCAACTCGTGGCCCATACTGCTTTCTGACAATTTGAGCATAACGCATCTGAGATCTCATGAGCTAAGTTTTCTTCACTCCTGGTGATTAAATTTTAATTGGTATTTTATCTTAAATTGTAGTATACTTTTAGGGATAAGATTAGGGCACATACTTTTAGGGATAGATTATAAGTAATTAGAACTTAAGCATAATGTCTAGCTTTAAGTACCGTTAAGGACACTAGCCATAAGACCAATGTAAACGTTCTCCTATAAATACCGGGCTTGCGGCCCCAATAAATCACTTCAAGTCAAACCTTGCCTTCGCCTATTTCATGGCGATCCTGCCTACTATCGGCAACAAATAAAATAAGGGCAAAATAAAATAAATCCTTGCCATACAAAAAAGGCAAAAGTAAAAAAAAAAAAAACACAAAAAGGATTAGCTGAAGTATCAATGCCAAAGGACAACGAAGCGCTACAAAAGGCGTTGGAGGACTGCCCGCTGGACGGACCACGGCCGCTGACTATTGAGGAATACCGAGCCAGGCAACCTGCAGTACGAGCGGAGCTGGCAAGAAGGAGGCGAGAGGAGGACGCGCTGACGGCAATCCCCCTTGTCCTAAGGCCAAAGCGCCGAGGCGGCCACCTGGTCCGCTTTAGGAAGCAACGTGCGGCCCTACTGGCCCAAATCAACAACGATCCGCCACCACCCTGGGCGGAAGCATGCAAGCTGTGGAATAAAGTAGACGAGCTGGAAAAGGTGCACCAGAGGACCAAACAGGCGAGACAACAACAGTCACAGAGTCAGATGCAGCAACCAGCAACAGCAGCAGATGCAGAAACAACATAAAAACTTTAACAAAAACAAAAAGTGTGCTATATGAAGGCACCTTTGTGGCAAGAGGCGATTTTTGCGCTGCCACTATAAATAATTAATTAATTAAATAATTACTAACAAAATAGAGAAAAAATAAAATGAAAAAAAAATAATAATATATTGTCCGAAAAATTTTTTTTTTTTTGAATAAGTCTATTATTGCCAAAAATACCCTAGAAAAAAAAAAAGAAGAAAGCAAGGAAAAAATACATATATACACATATATACATATACATACATATGCATAATTGAAAAATACACAAAAAAAAAAAAAAACATATATTTATACAATTAAATATAAAATTCCAATCAGCCGTATATACCCCAACATACCCTAACAAAGAGCACATGTCAACCATGTGCACTCAAAATTGCACAAACAACATAAGCACAGTTGTAAAGCTCGCCACGATCAAAGCGAGCTTCTAAAAAAAAAAAGCTCAAGAAAATTTCACAAAGCTTGCAAGCACACATAAAGCTTTCTGATCGCAGCAAGCTCCACAATATCAAAACTGCCCAATAACGAAGTCTAAATACCCTATAAGAAAAATTACAAAATTTTTTTTGGAAATAATTAAATATTATAAAATAGAATTATAAACAATTTGAAAAAAAAAACAATAACAAAAAAAAATATAGGAGAATCAGAAAATGAAATAATTAAAAGAACAAAATTATTTTAACGTAATTTCAATGGACCAGAACATAGAAATATTGAAAGAAAAATTTCAGAAAGCATACAAGTGCCTAAATAAAACAATTTATATACACCCTCAAACCATAAACAAGCACCTTGAAACTATCTTCGACAGTTATAATAGAATAAAGAGTAGCAGTACAGACATATGCAATGAATCTAGCAGTAAAAGCTTTACTGAGCTAATATATAGTTTAAATAAACAACTAATAAGTAAAGCAACAAAACATAATATAAAATTCACAATACCGGTAGATTCGAATCTAGAAGCAACTTTTGAACCTCTAATAGCAAAAGACACAGAAGAACCAGCTGTAAAAGATAACCCAGGAGACATTCAAGATACATCAGGTGTAAAAGATAACCCAGAAAACATTCAAGATAATACAAAACCAAAGATGGTGCAAACAAAGATTGAATTTCTTAATACAGCCTCTAAGCTGATTCAAGAGTATGATGGTGGAGTAGAAACAATTCAAAGTTTCATAGATTCACTGGAATTAATCAACGAAATAAAAGCAGAACATGAAGAAACAGCTATTAAAGTCATAAAAACAAAACTAAAAGGGGACGTTAGATTACTAGTTACTAATAAAAACACTATAAATGGTATAATCCAAACATTAAAGAAAGAAATTAAGGGTGAAACAGTTCAGGTAGCAGAGGCAAGATTAATGAATTTAAAACAAAATGGCGAGAACGCAAATTCATTTATGTCAGAAATAGAAAATCTTACTAAATCATTGAAACGCGCATTCATAACAGACAACGTAAACCCTGAAACAGCAAAGAAATATGCCACTCAAACAGCAGTGAAATCAATCATAAAGAACTGCGATAACGAAAAGGTCAGAACAATAATAGAAGCAGGCAATTTTACTGAAATGAATGATGTTATAGCTAAATTTGTAAATACATCTACAAATATAGAACAAGATCACAGCGTGTTTTATACTAAAAGAAACAATTACACAAATAAGAACTCGTACAATAATAATAGAAATTATAATAATAATTACCAAAATAGAAACCCAAATGATAATACTAACTATAACAATACTAGGAATTACAATAACTATAGTAATAATTATAATCGAAGAAATTATAACAATAGATATACCAAAACTAATTATCCTCCTAAAACACAACAAAATAATAATGTTAGATTTACAAATATAGAAGAAAATTCGGAAAACTCCGAAAGTCCTCTGGTGTAAAAAATCGAACAAATAAAATATATAATTTAAATTGCAACCTTAATAGCTACATAACTTTAAACTTTGACGATGTAGGGACAATAAAATTACTATTAGACACAGGAGCTGATGTATCACTAATAAAACAAGAAATATTAAGAAAAGACAATACAGTTAACATACAAAAACGGACAAAACTTAGTGGAATAGGCAAAGACGTCCTATTTACAATAGGCGAAACCAAACTAAAGGTCAGCAACCTCTCAACGGTACACACCTTCCAAGTAATAGAAAATGATTTCCCCACTTTATAAAAAAATTCAATTGCACACTCAATTATTCCACCAACAAATTGATAATAGATCCATATAAATCAAGATATAAAATTATAATCAATATAGGGATCAGTCAAAACACACAGAACAGAAAAAATTGTACGCATTACAATATCCTCAAACGACAATAACATCTTTATCCCTAATCAAGAATTACACCCGGGGGTATTCGTCGCAAACACTATTGCTTCCAAGACTAACCCATATGTCCGCATATTAAATACTAACAACACAGACGTGCAAATTGCAAATATAAACCTATTAAATGAAAAACTGTCCGATTATGAAATCTTAAAAATAGACAAACAACATGATTCAAAACATAAATCCACAATAATGAACAAACTAGCACCCCATTTTCCCGATTTCGTAAAAGAACCTCTACATAAATTATGCTCAGAATTTAATGATGTATTCGCAATAGAATCTGAACAAATATCGTCCAACAATTTCTATAAACAAAAATTAAGACTCAAAGACACAACACCAGTCTACACCAAAAACTACAGGATAGCACACAGTCAAAAAACCGAAATCAATAAACAAGTGGACAAATTGATCAATGATGATATTATTGAACCATCAATGTCTGAGTTCAATAGTCCGATTTTATTGGTTCCTAAAAAAGCGCTACCTGGCAGTAAAGAAAAACGGTGGAGATTGGTAGTTGACTATAGAAAAATTAACAAACATCTAGTAGCGGATACATTCCCACTACCCAGAATGGAGGATATCCTTGACCAGCTAGGACGCGCTAAATACTTCTCTTGTTTAGACTTAATGTCAGGATTTCATCAAGTAGAATTAGAAGAAAAATCTCGGGACATAACATCATTTTCCACAGATAAGGGCTCATTCAGATTCAAGCGATTACCATACGGATTAAAAATTGCACCAAACTCGTTTCAAAGAATGATGTCCCTTGCATTCACGGGTCTATCACCATCCCAAACATTCCTTTATATGGATGATCTAATTGTAATTGGCTGCTCTGAAAGTCACATGATCAGAAACTTAAGGGATGTTTTTGAAACTTGCCGAAAATATAACCTAAAATTGCACCCAGACAAATGCTCCTTCTTCAGACATGAAGTTACTTTTCTAGGACACAAATGCACAAATAAAGGAATTTTACCAGACGAAAGCAAGTTCAAAACGATTCAAGATTACCCGACTCCCAAAAATGGCGACGAAGCCAAAAGATTTGTAGCATTCTGTAATTACTACCGTAGATTCATTCCAAACTTTGCATACCATGCACAATTTATCAATAGATTATCTAGGAAAAATGTAGAATTTATCTGGGATGCAAACTGTCAAGCAGCTTTTGAATACTTAAAAAACAAATTATTAAGCCCACAAATACTTCAATATCCAGATTTTAATAAAAAATTCTGTATCACAACTGATGCAAGCAAGATCGCATGTGGAGCCGTCCTCAGCCAAGAATTTGATGGACTCCAATTACCCATATCATATGCATCTAAAGCATTTACAAAAGGCGAAAGCAATAAGTCAACAATAGAGCAAGAATTAACAGCAATACATTGGGCAATTCAATATTTCAAACCATACATATACGGGAAAAAATTCCTAATCAGAACTGACCATCAGCCATTAACATACCTATTTTCTCTAAAAAACCCATCGTCAAAGCTTACTAGAATAAGGCTAGATTTAGAAGAGTTCGACTTTACTATAGAATACATCAGGGGACAAGAAAATTTCGCAGCGGATGCTCTCTCCAGAATTGAATTTGAAAATATAAAAAACATAGAAACTAATAAAATACTTAAAGTAGCAACAAGATCAGAAACAAAAAAATTAGTACATAAGGAAAACAAAATTAACAATAGCAGAATAGAAACACCAAGAATATATGAAATAATAAATCCTAGCGAAGCCAAAAAATACGCGCAAATTAAATTCAAAAAGTGCAAATGTTTTATTACCAAAAATAAAAAAAATTACTCTCCTTCAACATAGGCGATTTGATCATTAGTGGAAGAATAGATCTAGATCGATTCCTTCCAAGGCTTGAAAAAGAAGCCGGTGCTCAAAAAATCTATAAACTGAAGATAGACATGTCAGAAAAACTATTAAGGTCACTTACACCTAATGTACTAAAACAAAAAGGAAAAGACACATTAAAACATTTAGAAATAGCAGTTCTACCCCAAGTAAAAGTTATAACAAATAAAGAAGAAATAAGAAATACATTAAATAAATATCATAATGACCAATAGAGGGAGGTCACTGCGGGGTAAACAGAACACTAGGAAAAATAAAAAGAGATTTCTTTTAAAAAATATGTCTCGGGATGTTGCAACATACATCAAAAATTGCGAAAAGTGCAAACTAGCCAAAGTAACCAGACACAACCACTCCCCATTGGTCATAACACCAACCCCTGCAACCACTTTTGACACAATAATAATAGATACAATTGGACCATTACCAAAAACAATGAACGGTAATGAATACGCAGTTACTATTATCTGCGATCTGTCCAAATATCTCATATCAATACCAATACCAAACAAAAGTGCAAAAGCGGTTGCAAAGGCAATATTCGAAAAATTCATTTTAATTTACGGTTCAGTGAAAACAATTCTAACAGACATGGGAACAGAATATATGAATTCAATACTAATAGAACTTTGCAAAAATTTTAACATAACTAAAATTAATTCCACGGCGCACCATCATCAAACTCTTGGAACAGTAGAAAGAAGCCATAGAACTTTCAATGAATACATCAGGTCATATATATCCATAAAAAAAACGATTGGGATGAATATCTAGCATACTTCACATATTGCTTTAACACCACTCCATCCACGGTACATGGTTATGCACCTTTTGAACTAGTCTTTGCAAAACATCCTAAAACTATCCCATTCTCGTCTGAAACGGTAGAACCCATTTACAACATTGATGATTTCAATAAAGAAATAAAATTTAAATTACAATAGCACAAAATAGAGCGAAACTGCTTATCGAAAAATTTAAAGCATTACAAAAAGAAACATATGATAAAAACACAAAAAAAGTATTGCTAACTGAAGGACAAGAAATACTTTTAAAAAATGATACAGGACATAAATTAGATATCAAATACACAGGCAAATATACAATACAGAGCATAGGTCCTAACAATAATATAGTAATAGCGGATGATAAAAACAAAAAGCAAACAGTACATTTAGATAGAATAAAAATAACATAAAAAGGATGTTAGAAAAATATAAATTTTTCTTTTTAAAAAAAGGAGGTGTAGTATACTTTTAGGGATAAGATTAGGGCACATACTTTTAGGGATAGATTATAAGTAATTAGAACTTAAGCATAATGTCTAGCTTTAAGTACCGTTAAGGACACTAGCCATAAGACCAATGTAAACGTTCTCCTATAAATACCGGGCTTGCGGCCCCCATAAATCACTTCAAGTCAAACCTTGCCTTCGCCTATTTCAAAATCATATCGTTCCCTTAATGTGAATTTGAAGTCACTATCTTATATTTTCTAATAATGAGTCCTATACTCTAATATATCCCAAAACGAATTTACGAAAATGAAAGAAACAGATTAAAGAATATACTGCGTTGCTCCTGGCAAAAAATTTTAGATGCATCACTCTTTTAACTGGCCAGGATTTAGATTAGCCAAAAACCTGATTTTCCTACCATAGCTTATGACTGCACTATTTAAGTTATAAGATTCCATTTGCACCTGGTGCTTTCGAAAGAGAGAAAAAAAGATTGGTTGTTTATTTTTTCTTTTATATAATGCCAATATTAATTCACCCTTGAATTGATTGGTCTTTATAGCTGCTTCGCAATTATAAAGAATTCCAAAAAATCCAATCCGTAGATCGAATCTTATAGCAAATACATAACAGAAAAGGAGAAAGGAGAAAAAAAATAGAAAGAAACAAAAAGATGTGGTCGTAGACGTAAACACACTACGTTACGAATTCCAAGCTAGACTTAAATCGCCAATACCAGCATTAGAGTAACAGAAATTATGCAAAAAGACGAAGTTTGCTTAGCCAATCCTACTACTGAGGTCGCTGTGGCAGAATTACTACCATACGATTTCCATTTAGTTGCATAGAGACGAAAAATTTAAAGTCTCGTCCATGGGACCAACTCTTGCCCTAAAGAGTAAGACCACATTTTTTTAGCTTCACCATTCCAGGACCTTTCGTTACGGCCCCACGTTGGGTGCCAAATATGTAATAGAACCTGACACATGAAGACAAAATTCAAAAAATGGGACATCCCGCCTTATATATGTATTAGCTAAAGAGAACTACACATATATATCTATACATTAAAGTTGCAGCCTAACACTCCTGTTTTGCACCCTGTAACTGTCGACATAGGTCAGCAAAACACAAAGGTTAATGACACTGCATCCTTTTGCTCAATAAAATGGAGGCAGAACGGATAAACCTACCCATGCTGTTCCACCAGGCTATACATCGATTTCCAACTAGAGTTACCCGAATCACTTGAATTATTTGAGAAGCGTGTGACAGACTTTAGAGAAGATGTTTGTATCCATATGACTGCTCAATGGGATTCATAAACGACTAGCAAAAACAGCCTGTGGGGGGGTTCTTCGTGAACGTCATAGCTAGTATGTTCACAGCGTATTTTATGTATGTCGGCTATCCATATTAACCGAATCCCATGCCTGGATTTCATTTCTTGCAGCGCAGATAAAAAGAGCTCCGCGTCTTCTTGCCACGCCATAGATGACTGCCGCAAGTTATCGCAGACTCCCAAAACGAAAGCTAGGACTTCTCCTTCTACATCAGGGAACTAAAGAAATTAATAATTTATAATGAACTTAATATTTATTCAAACATTTCAAAATAATTAGCATCGTCATGCTATATATTCGATCAATTTGATCTACAAAAATTCTTCATTTTCAAAACAATGTTTAGCTAAATAGCTGAATTCGGTACAAATCCGATAATAAAGGTTGCAAATGTTGCATATTGGTTCTTATTACTAATATTACTCTACTACTTAATATTCATGATTTCCTAACTTTACTGTAATTAAACTTTTCACATTAGTTAAAAAAAAAATTAAAAAAAAAAATAAAAAAAATATACATTTATGTGGCGTGATTACGCTAATATCCTCACAGATTCCTTCTCTACATACTTTTATCTAAAGATGTCTATTGACAATGTATTAAATGCTAATGCTCACCCGAATAAATTCAGTTTATCAGATAATTTATAAAAATATAAAATAAGGAAAATTGGTTTTTGATACACTTACAGCTTGTTAATTTTTCCCACGCAGAAAGATCTTTCGTTGTGTTGTTGTCGCTGTTAAAAATAGGAAGGTTTACATATTCCAAATAGAGCTAAAGCATCATACATTGTGAATTTACATGCATACCTTCAAAAAATTCTGAGAAAATGAAAATTATTTAAAATTGATTCTAAAACCACTGGGAGCCTTATGTTGACTCATTTCACTTAATCCTGGTTTTTCGTCCGTTCCGAAGACGAATAAAAAATCTCAGGCAAATTAAACGCCTTGTTATACTTCAAAATAATTCGAAAATGCTCTTCTCATTACATAACGTGTTAAGTGAGGTTAGGTTTTGTTCGTAGAAAGGTTAGATTTAATACTTCCTTCTACTAGTCATCCTTCATGCTTTAGGTTAGGTTACAATTGCGAAAAAGGTTAGGTTTTGTACATCCTTTATTTTTTTGAATCCTACACGTGTTCTGCTGTTATGGTCTGGATTACATGTGAGACAGGATAAGCGAAAGTGCAATGTTGACAATGATAAATGTCTCAACATTCGAAATTTTCACTTTGCTTCGCTAACTCCGTATCTATAATAACACTGTATAAGACACAAAACTATTTTAGTAATTTATCTTTTATTTACCCTTACTACAATCCGAGGCAAAAGTTAAATATATTTAACTCTCGGATTTCCACAATTGAGCGTCTGTTCAAGCCGTTGACTGACGCAAACAGTTCACTCACAAAAATTTTGAGACTGCTGGGGGCAAGTCTGCCGAAGACAGGTGTCTCAAGAAATGTCAAGCAAGGCGAATTAATAGAAAAATTGCCAATACTTGATGAAACCATTTCCGATGCTGTTAAAGAGAATATACACCAAGTTATCCATGACTTTGACATCAGGGTATGACTGCACATTTTGTAGTACTTTCGCCTTTAGTTTTTGATACTCTTCATCCTTAAAACAGTCTGAAGATAAATCAATTTCTGGCCCAAATGAGTCTAATTGCGCATCTCGGGTACATACCGTCAATGCATCTGGTACTATATGTTCTCGTCCTTTTCTATGACTTATCTCAAATTTATAACCTTGCAATTGCATAGCCCATCTCGCTAGACGCCCTTTAAGATTGGACTGCTTCATCAACCAAGATAAACTGGCATGATCTGTAACAATCTCAAAATCTTGAAGTTGTAGATAACAACGATAGCGTTACACCCCAAACTACGGCAAAGCATTTACGTCCGTGACACTGTAATTTTTTTGTGCCGCGTTTAGCTTTTTGAACATATAGGCTATGGGTTTTTCTTCGCCTTCGAAATCCAATTGCACTAAAACTGCACCAATAGCAACATCGCTTGCATCACATTGAAGAAAAAACTTTTTACTAAAATCTGGGTTTTGCAAAACTGGAGCAGTCGTCAGTTGTCTTTTGAGATCATCAAAAGCTTTCTGCGCACTATTTGTCCATTCAAATTTCGTTTTCTTTCCTAGCAAATCTGTAATCGGCGCTGCAATTTCTGAAAAGTTTGCGATGAATCTTCGATACCATCCTGCTAATCCTAAAAATCCACGCGTTTTTTTAGGGACTTTGGTGTAGGCCATTGCAAAATCGATTCAATCTTGCTTGGATCGGTTGAAATTCCGCCTGTGCCAATTATGTACCCTAAATATTTAACTTCGGTCACACAAAACTGACTCTTCTTGAGATTTAACATTAGATTCGCTTTACGAAATTGATCCTCTAATCTCAATAAACTGATATATGTGAATCAAAATCTGCTGTTACTACACATAAATCATCGAGATATCCAAAACAACAATACTTTAAATCCGCTGGAATAACTTCGTCCATCAACCTGCACATAGTTTGAGGGCATTACACAATCCGAATGGCATTACTCGAAATTGTATAAAGGCCTTCCTGGAATACTAAATGCTGTGATTCCACGAGATTCTTCTGATAATTCCACTTGCCAATACGCATTTTTAAGATCGATTTTAGTAATGATTTCGGCACGAGGAAGCCGTGCCAATATTCCATCAAAACATGGTAACGGATATGCATCCTTTGTACACGCATTTATCTTTCTAGCATCTAGACATAATCTCTTTCTCAGGTTTAACTACTAATCTCATCGGAGAACTCCACGGATTATTTGATAACTCTATAACTCCTAACTCTATCATTCGATCAACTTCGCTATACATTAATTTTTCCACTGCTGGGATACGGGTAAAACCTTTGCTTAATTGGTTTCGTCGATCCGACATCTATATGATGTTTAATCAACGTTGTTCGCCCAAGCCCTTTCCTTTCAAATGACGGAAATAATGAAATAATGGCTTGAAGTTGTCTTTTTGACAGTCAGATAATGGGTATGATTGTTCCTCCTTACTATCTGGAATTCTGAATTCGCTTTCGTAATCTAAGCTGATAACAAACCTGGC